>NC_050514.1:23886756-23907829 GCF_002922805.2 Oryzias melastigma
AGCAATTAATGACAGCAAATTGTCAAGAATACAGCAAAATGTTTTTTGTGATTCCTTGGCTTTACAACAAGCAGGGAACATTGAGTAATTACAGACGACAGTTACAGACTGTTGACTTTGTAAAACAACTAAACTGTTTTTTTTTTGCTTTGTTTTCCTTCAAAATTGCAAATTATGTCTTTTAAGATCATAAAATATGAGCACTTCGAATATGATGTATGATCAAATGTGAGATTAAATCTAAAAAACGATGTTTTGCAGAACATTTTTTTTTTGTTTTTCTTTTTGTTTTTTTGTTTAAATTCCTTTTAAATCTAAAAATGATTTAATGTCTCCAACATTAACACCATACAGCTATTTTGTTTTCCAACTTTATTTAATCCTAACAGGAAACTTGGCTCCAGGTTTAAAAATCTAGTTCTTGGTAGTTTGTTTCAGATAGATCTTTGTGGGATGACAATACAGATGAACAATAAAATAATGCAACGCTCCTCTTTATTTCTTTACCACCATTTTATTCTGTTAGTGAGTTTGCACAGGTAATATTTAAGCCTAGAAGGAAAAAGTTTATTAACAACGGCAGTGAAAAGTGACAGGGAAAGTGTGAAGTGTTGGTACCTTGTGAGTCAGTGAATGCTGACGCAAGTGGTGGAGCTGCACAAATTCCAGGCCGCACTGGGAGCAGGTGTAAGGCCTCGGGCTCTGGTGCTTCAGAAGGTGGTTCTGCAGCTGGCTACGGTAGGCGAAGGACTTGTTGCACTCGGTGCACTGAAAGGTGTGGGGGCCCTGGTGGCTGGTCTGGTGTCGCTTGAGGTGAGCGTAAGTGGGGAACTCCATGCCGCACTGCGAGCAGACGTGGCAGCGTCCGCGCTCGTGCTTCACCTCGTGCGCTCGCAGTTCGCTGGGATAGGCGAAGCCTCGGCGGCAGAAGCGGCAGCTGTAGGGCTTGACGTCGGTGTGTTGGAGCATGTGCCGCTTCAGGTGGCTGGTCTGCGTGAAGCCCTTCTTGCAGACAGTGCACTTGTGGGGCCGGGTGCCTTGGTGAGTCAGCAGGTGCGTCTGAAGATGACTGGGCTGTTTGAAGAGTTTCCCGCAGTGTGGACAGGCGTGAGGTTTGATCCCGTTGTGGCCCAGGATGTGTGTGACGAGATTGTACTTGGAAGTGTACGACTTGTCGCACATCCGGCACTTCCAGCGTTTTAAACCATCTCCCACATCGACACAGTAGGACTCGTCGATCTGGATGTTGATATCCAGGCGGTCTACTCTGCGGCCGCCGTGACGACGAGGTGGTTGGGGGTGTGGAGGTTGCTGGTGCTGCGTTCCACTGCTTCCATCCGTCCACATCATGCTCTGGCTGCTGTCTTCGTACTCGCCACCCATTCCCATTTCTGTTGAATCATAGCTACCCACTTCACTGGTCTGGAAGTAGCTGCTGATGGCTTCCTCTTGTTGCGTGGGCTTCATCATGGCGTTCGTCTGGTGTTCTACCTCCTCTTCACCCTCTCTGCCCCCTCGACCGTGGCCTCCCATGGGGCGCTGGCCCTGAAGCCCTCTGTGGCCCTGCTCTGGCCCTCTGTGGGCCACCTGGGGTGGAGCGGGGTGGACGTGAGGATTAGCTTGCTGCTGGTTAGTTGCTTCCCGTTCACACTCAGCACAGTTCTTGTTGGCGGCTCTGAGAGCGGCTGGATCTACTTGGACTAAACCACCTCTTGGAGCCATATTGTTCAGCATGTGGATGCAGGAGGGCATCCCAGAGGTCACGACTTCCCCTTTCACGTGGGAAGAGGCCACTGGCAGATCACTACCTTGAAGACCATGACGATTGGGGAGGATCATTTTCTCGTCGGGGTGCTGGGGTGGCCCTTGCTGCCACCTCCTCTGGCTGCAGCTGGGTTGCATCTGGTTGTCTTCTAAGTTGTCTCCCAAGTAATCTCCGTTAGCGCCAATTAGCTGGTCAGCGTACTCGTAGTCAACTCCGTCTACTGGGGGGGCAGGGGACTCTTTGGGTTCGCCGGTGTAGAAGCCGTTAGGTGCAATAGTAGCTCCGAAAACTTCATTCTGGGAGATGAGACCTAGCACGGCGGCCTGGGCTAAGGACAGCACGACAACAGGATCTGTTTGTGTGCTTATGTCCACCAGCCTGGCCATTACCTTGGGCTCACATCTACCCAGGCGCCGGCTCGCCTCCTCCTAAAACAGAAGCGAAAAGCATGCAGGTGAGTGAAAGTGTCATCATTACAAATCAGCAACAAAACTAAATAGGTCACATTTTAAATCAACCAAAAGAGGACAAACTGCAGAGAAACAACCTGATTGTGTTGAAAATCCAGGTTATTTCACCAATACTTTTTTTTTTCTCATGATAACAGAGGCATACTCCAAGATGACAACGTCAGGATTCATCTGCCTCAAACTGTGAACAAGTGGTTCAGGGAGCGTGAGACTTCCTTCCTAACATGAAGTGGTTACAAGGCTCCTTAAAGACCCACTGCAATGATTTTAACATGTTTGTGTGGCATTTTTCTGATTACGGAGGACATATATGAAGAAAATTAAGCTCAAAATTGCATTTCTGAGCATCTTTGTTCAAATTGTTGTGAATCAGGAGCAGATGCTACTTGAAAAAGATTGAAAGTGTGATATTGGGCCTACAACACCAGGCCACAAGCTCCCTCCATTCCATTCTGATGAATCCACTTTAGGGGTCGACTGACACCAATATCAATATCAGCGCCGATATTGGCTATTCTGACTCTTATTGGTATCTGCCTTTTTTTATTTTTTAATCCGACGGTCGATATTGAACCGGTTGTTTTTGGCTTGGAGGCAGCCGCACCATCTGATTGGTTAACCAGGCAGACCAGGAGGTTAGTGGAGAGAAAAGTTTTCTCTGTGGTTCAGCTCACGCGTTCAGACGTTTCAAAAGGTACATAAACAGAAAATGCCCCTGAAATTGTAGTAAAAATATTTGTCCTCGCCATGTCACAACTGGCAACGTTGTGCAGAACATCATAAATACATAAAAAAAAAAAAAACGCGCAGCTCGGTTATCTCACCGCTAAACATTTCTATGAATTACAAAGTTAAAAAAGATGCTGAAAATATAGACATGTAAGCAACCCATTTTTAAAATGTGATTAAAATTTTAAAAACCAAATTAAAGGATTTTTATAGTAGGAAAGCATGAAGCTAAAAAACTGAGCAACACACATAAAGCTACGCACCAACAAAGCACAGCCTGTATGAGGAAAAAATCCAGGACAATCACAACTTAAATGTTATTTAACTTTAGCTCTTTCTGTGTTGATTGAGAGAACCCAAGAGGCAAAAAATGACATTGTTAGATGAAGTGTTTATGTGACCAATGGAACAGCAGGATGTTTTACCAGCCCGATGACCGCCCACGCGGTTGATGCTTCAGCTGCATACCCGGGCCCGTTGCCCTCACTATGAATGTGTTTAGTATATTATAGTATGTAGTCCATTTTAAAATGAATATTGACCTAAATATCCGCAATCGGCCACCCAGACTTAAAAAAATACCGGTATTATAACGGTCTTGGAAAGAACCATAACGGTTGATCCCTAATCCATTTACAGACAATTCATTAGCGTTTTTGTTTTCCTCGGCCGAGCTGGTATCTGACTTAAAACTTTATAGCAGAATAACTCAGATAATGCTTGCCTGTAAGCTAGTGGGAGAGAGTGTAAACAAAGGGATGACAGGAAATGGGGGCAGGCTTACTCTCCATCAATTGTTCTGCCCACAACTCAGAGTCAAATTTCAAAAGAATTCTGGAAAACTTGTCCAAGAAAACGGCACAGTTTTTTAGATTATGCCCAAAAGTGGCATAATCATAATTAAAAGACCACTGGGAACGCTTGAAAATAGATCAAAAGATGATCAAAGTAATAATTTAAACAGCCTCACAATAAAGAAAAATGAAGCTTTACTACTAATAGTAAATGGGTACATAGTCACATTCGGATAGTGCGTTGATTAAAGTTAAAAATATGTCAGTAATATTAGAATCTGACATTTGAGTCCATTCTCATATTAAAGTTCTTTTTTTTTTGCATCAGTTAATATAGAAAACTGTGTGAAAGATGAACAGTTTAAGACAGATAACTTGCAAATGTTAAAGATATTTTAAGGCCAAACTTAATATTCATATCTATAAAAATAAATAACAATAAATGACATGTTTATTTCAAAAATAATTTTAATCAAATAAGGCGTAGTTAAAGTTTCAAGCACAAGAATTCAATTTAAGTAAAGGTTGTCTTAGAACAAGCCACAAGATTGTTTGACTGAAGGACAGACTCTTGGTCCAGCATGCTAGCGACAGAAGGTTTAGCCTGTTTGTGTTTGCTAACGGGGATTAAGAGGGAGAAAAATAAAGGAAAACTTAAGATTAAGGAAAAGGAACCATTGGAGAGAGCAAACAACAAGCATGAAGAGATTACAGCAGGCTAGTCGATTTGAAGACAGGAAACAAGACAAATGAAAGGTAGAGAGAGCAATGGAGGAAAACTGAAAGCCTAAAAGCAACCAGGAGGGTAAGTGTGAGGCAGCGTGCAAAAGAAAAATCAAGAGACGGAAAGATGTGTAGACAGAAGGAAGGAGGGTTGAGAGAATCTATGAGTAACCTGGAGACAGAGAGAGGGGGAAAAAGGAAAATGCCACAATGAAAGCAGAATTAAAGAGTGTGAGGTGAAAAAAAGGGAGGCATGAAGAAGACTTTACCAAGGAAGACTGATTAACTACAAATAATTATTTGTTGATGGTTAAATATGAATATCTACCATTGAAACAAAAGACTAATAAAACAAGTCTCAGACCATCCTTTAGTCTGCCTCAGTAAACCACCGATTCGCGTTACAAACGAGACGCAATGAACTCACCACGCTCCTCCTGCTATGAACCTTCAGGTGCTTTAAGGATCTCATTCTTCTGTGTGTGTGTTCAGTGAGAATAGACTGTGTTCATCTCCTTTTTATATGTGTGGGATGAGCTGAAGGCGGAGCTAACGTTACCCCCTCCTCCACCATCTTGCTCAGCACAGTTTCAGTAGTGACTCTGGTCACACCATCACAAACAAACAAACAAACAAAACAGTCTTTTGCTAATTGAGTGTGTGATCTACAGGTGTGACTGATTCCTGCTTCTTTTATGATAAAAATATGTCTGCAATGATAAATAAACATAATGTCAGACTTTCATTTTTGTTCCTCAGGTAACTCAATTCCCTCCCTCCTCCCCAATCATTCTTCATCTCTGTTTCTCCTCTTTCATCTAATGATCATTCTTTTTTTGTCTTGCATCTTTTTTTGACTCAGCATCTCTCTCATGTGAGCCGTATGGAAATGTGCTGTAAGATTGTTTCAAGCCCAGATTCAGAGGGCGACAGACAGACAGAGAGGAAGAAGAGACGGAAGGAAGGTGACTGACAAGGAGATGAGCAAATTGAAGAGAGAGGGGAAAAAAGGAGGTGAGAGCGGATGGAAAGACTACTCAAAGAAAAGAGAAGGGAGGGGAGAGAGGAAGGGGGATGGGAACAGAATTTAATTTTAAAAAAAAGAAGAAATGGAGGATGAACAGCAGGAAAAGACAAGTGTATGTACAAGACAAACCTATTCTTGTTGTCTTGAAAAAAAAGGGCAATTTCTTAGTTCACACAAATTGCTGACTAACTTCTTAAGAATCACTGGTTGGGCCAAAAAGCACTGTAATCTCTCGTTAAGTCATCTTTCGCCGAGAGTGCCTCCAGCAAAATGATGAATGCCATGGTAGAGCCGTGAGACAGGACCAACAGTGACCTTACAGTAGAGTTCACTGTCTGCAGCCGATTCTGATACAAACCAAAAAGTACCAAATGCTGCACAACCTTAAAAGACCCCTGAAAGCTGGTGTCTGAAAGGAGATACTACCTACTGACTCCAATTTTGGGAAGTCCAATTTTACACCCAAAATAAATACATATACACATAAAAACATATGTAGGATCGTTTAATGAACATTGTTTTGAGGGGGTTAAAGAAGAAAAAGTAGATCTGTAAGGGTGAGCTTTGTCTTAAATAGGTCAAAAACATTCTAGGCTTTAAGACAAACAAAGACGAGGGACATTAGGTGACCAATGGAAACCATAGCAACCTCTAAAGAGTACAACCAACACTGTTTTAATTCAGACACAGCAATTAAAGTTCAAATAAGACACAGAGGTCATTAGAGTTTGGTGATATTTTCTGCCAAATATACTAACTAATCTTAAGATTTTAAAATATTCAAATAAATCCTCAAGTTTTTGTTAAAATATGCCAAAATGTAGACAATGAGAAAGATAAACTTTGGTGTCAAATAATAACATATTCAATTAAAAGTTAAGAACTATAGGAAATGACAATCAACTAAAAACTAAATAAAAATGAGCATGATGACCATATGTATAGTTAACTTTTCATTTAAAAGGATTTTAAAAAAGAGTTTTGTTTTGCCCCCTTTAGCCAATACTTCAGTGTATGGTGCTGGTAAAGTTTGTTATATTACCTTTAAGGAGGGGAAATAATTCTATTGTAACTGCAAGTCTTTTGCGGTACTGCTATAGCATCTGGAATATTTTCTGTTTGAATGGTCTTTGACCACAATCACACACATTTTTTTCTGCACCACATTAATGCCGCTTTTTAATACTATGAGAATAAAGCCCAAAGTTTTCTGGAAGAAACTTTAGTTCTGTTGCTTTTTCATGTTTGAGCTAACAAGTGTTGTTTGATGACTTAAAGAATGACAAAGTTTGACCTTAAAATCCATTCTTATGTTGTACTTAAAATATATTTTATTACGTAACTTTTTAACCATTACCGAGCAGCATTATTAAACTACTGTATAAATGGAAGACTTTACAAAGCTGCACTGTATTTTTCCTAAACCAAAAACCAATCCTTTCGAAAAAAAAAGTAAATAACGTGGACTTCTGTTCCAACAGCTTCTCCGGATGCTTTTACACTTCAACAGTCTTGTGGACTCAATTCAACGCATATAGATTGCCAATATTTTTTTTTTTACACCTTAGTCAGGTTGTTTGCGTACAGACTGAAATTTTAGATGCAAACCAAACACTTATGACAGAGCAATAAGTGCCTGTACCTTCCCCTATGTCTGTTGGACTTTTTGAAACTTTTTCAGGAATCCCGCTTCTTCTGTTTTATAGGTAGTTCATTTTGCTCCTTGTAACACACAGTGGTTATGTTTACTCCCTTTACTTCATTCCCACACTTCATTTGAAGACCCTCCCCATCAAGAAGATCAGGGTTTACATGTTAAGTTCATACTAGAATTGAAGCGAGCCTTAGGACCCTAAAAAAATGAATGATCTGAACCCTATACGTAGTACACCTGCCTCTCTTTGGTTCCATTCAAAACCGCTGACTGTACAAGAAAGAACTGGACAGCGTGACCCCCCCCACCCATCCATTCCAAGTAGGAAGTACCTGCTGGCTGCAAGAAGCCAAAATCCCATAGACTTCTATTAAGAAATAAACAGCTATTCTGCAGTTATTCTATTTGTCAGAATAACCATTCTTGATCTGATGCTTTTTTTTCTTAGCATCTTCTTCCTAATCCCAGTTTTTTTTTTTATTATTTAAATCGTAAGTTATTCAAGCTATAAACTGACCAATCAGATGTCTCAGTAAAAGTATGTGGCCCCACTCCAAACGTTTGACAGATTTTCCTGAGCCTGATTTTGTTGGCGACATGACTGGCAACATTAGTTGCCCTAGAAACATGTCACAGGCAAATCACTGTCAACTGGATCCAAATGGTGGAGCCCGTATCTCATAAAAATGGCAAATGAATTAGCTTAATTTTGTTGGAGCCAGATGTAAGACTTTTTGTATGAGTGATGTCACACCCAACTCTGTCCATCTCCATTTACGGTCTATGTTCAAAACCTAAAGATTTACATCATCTGAAATAAAGCAGCCATACCAGTATTTAAAAAGTTATCAAGAGGAGAGATTTAGTAATCTCTTATCACACATGAATGGGCAGATACTTTATCTATCAATGACATTTGTTTTTAACTTAAGCAAATCAGCTGCAGGATCAGAAACCATTTGAACTAAATCCATTAATTTTGACAGTTTTATAAGCTTTTGCTCCCCTGTCAGAACCCATAAAAGCCACTCAAAGCAGAAGAAGTGGGTGGCATCATGCTCCCATCCACAGCAACAATCCCTTTGCATGTTTTGCATTGAAAACAATAAAAAGAGCTGCTTAAACTCTGGCTAAAATATATGACAATAGGAAATCCTAATACAACAAACATAAAAAGTGTGACTGCAATTCTCCACACATTTAGAATGCTATTGACAGTTGGCATTGTGAATGACACTTTGTTTTTGTTATCAAACTATGGCAAGACTGGGATTTATGGCCCTGACAGCATGATGGGGATGTTGGAACAGTTCCTGGAGATCCAACAACCTCTGTAGCGCCGTCACCTGCAGAGGAACTAAAGCCATCTCTTTAACCTGACAGAGGCCGACATACAAAAGACGTGGTGAAAGCTCTTAAACTGTTCAACACCTTCACACTGCTACCGTCTGAATAGAAGTTCATAAACACATCCATCAGGGGACCTCTGAATACACTGTAGGTGGATGAAATTAGCATGGTCTTTGCCCCACATTTCTGTATAGAGACTTAATCCGAGGTACAATGAATTCACTGGATGTCACGGGTTTTGGCTGCATTTGGCACCTTTAGCTTTTTAAATAATATACTGCAGAAAACAAGAGCTTTCAAACAAACATTCATTTCAACTTTTGTTTGCTCTTTGAACAAGTATACAGGATATAACTGTTTTCTCTGAATACTCATGATATTAAAAGAAAAATAAAATTGAAACTCTCAATAAAGGAACCTTTTTTCGGAAAGGAATCTAAAAATTTAAACAATTCACAAAATTGGCAAGAATATTGATTTCAAATTAACTTATACATCAATGAAAACACATCTAGCAGAGTGAGATCATAGTTTTAGCATTCTAGCAACACATAACTGTCTATATATGAAGCAGTGTACAAGGCACCTAATGTAGGATGAACAGAATGACCATTTGGGTTTATATGTAAACTTTTAATAATCTAATGGTTTTGTGAGAAAATGATTTGAAACTCACTAAAGGTTTTCATATAGAGCAGTGAAGGTGAGGATACCACCCATGAGGTAAAATGAAAAAAAAAAGTAGTTTCTTAGACTTTTCTGTGAATCTTATTTTGGTCAATCCTTTTTATTAGTTTTTAAAAGTAATTAATAACAGCTGCTTTAATTTAAAGTCATTATCTTAAAAAAACAACAGACCTCTCAATATATTCAATATCATTTATTGTGGCCAATGTAAAATGTAATGTAAGTGAACGCAATGTGTATCACGTTAAAAGAGGTTTTAATGACCCAGCATTCATCCGACCAAATTTCAAGGAGATTCTGTGTCACATTGTGGCTTCAGTGGTGTGTTTACATCCTGTAATGACAAGCATTCATGGACTTTTTTGGTCCAGTCGGTTTGCTCTGAGCACAGAGCCTACTCAAACTAAGGAAACTCAGAACAAAACCGGAGCTCAGTCCGATTGGAAACCAACCGAGACCACTTTAAAAGATGGGTCCAAGATCGGTTCCTGGTCCCGGAGCAGGGTCCACTTGGGTGTATTCAGAATCCAAATTTTCTCTGGATTATTTGGGAAAATGAACTCTGAAAAAACAAATGTGTCCAGTCTGAATAAACCTTTAACTTGTTTTACTTGATCTAAAATAGTGCTATCATAACCCTTTATGTTCATTGGTTGCTAATCGAGTTCCATGTCCATTTAAGGATTTATTTTTAGGCTGTTTTTATAGATGCTCAAGAAGTTGAGTACAATCTCTGGTCTGGGCAATTAAAAACAATACAATGGAGGTCTAGAATGACCCATAACCTTAAAAAAACACAATAAACTGAATGAAAACATCCAACAATATTGTAGATGTGGTAAAACCCTGCTAAACCATCAATGATTTCACCTTCTTACCCAGCCAAGCAAGTAAAATCTTTATAAGAAAAATCAGGCAGCTGGTCACCTGGTTCTTCTACATTCAGCCTCACCTGTGGATCATGACTGACATTAGCTACAGTGCTGTGAGCCACCTGTTGAAGATGAGCAAACAAAAAATAACTCTCCTTAAATCAGATTGGTACTGGTGATGCACAACCGTTGGTCCGGTTATTGTGAAAATAACTTTGTTAAACCCAGAAGTACATGTTCATGTGCTCAAAAGGATGTTTTCTTTATTTGACTGTTTCCTGGTGGATGTTGTTTAATAAAGTTATATCATTCAAGAAAGAAAAGTGGTGCACAATGGGGAAAAACAGAACATGGAGGAAAAAGAGAAAGAGGGGAATGGCAGAAGACAAAATGGGGGCATAACAGAGGAAGCATGAGAGAGGGAGAGAAGGAGAAAACAGATGATTGCATGGAATGAAAGAGGGATTGATGGGGAGGGAGGGGATAAAGAGTGCTGGATGGGAGGGGGACAGAGTGAGTGAAACAGAGGAGAGAAAGAGAGAAAATGAGAGGCAATGGTGGGGGAGGGGAGGATGAAGAGTGAGCAGAAAAGAAACGGAGAGCAAGACAGGAAAAAAAAAATAGAGAAGTGAGACAGGCAGCGACGCCAGAGTGAGACGGAGGGATGGACGGGTGATGTGCAACGTGAGAGAGGAAGACTGGAAAAAAAAGGAGAGCAGAACAGAGGGAGGGGCAAAGCATGATGGAAACCCAAAGCAAGAGAGAAAGAAAGACAGCACATGGAGGAAGGGAGAATGAAAGAGAGAAGGAACAGAAAGAGGGGGAGGGGAAGAGAGAAAAACATGGGGAGGTAGGGAAAATAAAAGGATCGAGTTAGGAAGAAGGAGAACAAAAACTCTTCTCAATCTTCTTTTTTTGTTTCACAAACCAAACTGTATCTAATAAAAAGAGACAAAATGATGCTGTTTATTTCAACAAGCCCTTGCGATCAGAGCATCGCTTCATCCTAATATTCCAGCCTCAATGCTCATTATACACGTTAATCTCTGAAACATGCTGTTCTCAAGTTTTTGCAGCTCCAAGGCCCTTAGCAGATCCCACACCGGCTTACATGGAATGTTACAACACCTAAGCAGAACCAGAACTAGAGAGCTTTATTGATTCCCAAAGTCAAGTGTGGTATGGCGGCAGATTGTGTGAGACAGGAGGTAACTTAAAGGGTTCTAAATAAACAATCGCTCAATCAAAAGTCAGGATTATAACAAAACCCATGAAGATAAGCTTCCTCAATCACCTATTTGGAAGATTTTAATAAAGTCTATCGGGGCCAATTAATTTTTTGGTTGGATGTTTGAAATTGGTCTTTTTGAATTTTTTTATTTTTAAGGCATTTTTAACCCTCAGCAACACTTAATTTATTTAATTTTATTTAAAGTGTTGGATATCAATGCATAGCTGCTATTCTCAGCTTGAGAATCCACAGGAATTACATTAATTGCGAGAACCGTCAAAGAGTTACGGTACTTCAAACTGCATGTTATTTCCCGTAGTTGGCATCAGATCCAGTATCAGCAAAAGAAAAATAATAAACACATGGCCAAAGCCAATATATGAATGCAATTAATGATTGCTGTGTGATTTAAAATAAAAAAAAATAAAAAAAAAAAATAAAAGTTTTCTATAGCCATATTGAATGGTAAATGTTGTATACTTGTATACAACATTTACCAACATTGACTTGTTTTTAGGGAGCCAATCGTGAATTCAGTGGTTGCGGAATAAAAACCCACCAGCACTATCCCTCTGAAATGAGTACCCATTCCTTCCTGAAGACCAGGTTTACCCAACTCTGGGCTTCAAGAAAGACCGTATTGCTTTTGTCCAGCTGGAGTGTTTTCGGTGAGTAACAACCTGGAATCACCTGATCCAGGTAATTAGCGCGAGTAGGGCAGGGATAGGAGGGCGATAAGCTCTCTATGGCCAAGACAGGGCAGCTTCGAACTGAAGCTTAACACGCTATTCTGCTCATTCTTGGCAGTGAAATAAGTAGCAGGGAGGTTGAATCAGCTGTTGGCACATACACCATATTGTTCCTGTGCTTTGTTACTCACATGAAGGCTTGCTCTGTAAGTGAGAGAAAAATCCAGGAACACCTTCTGTTATTTCGAAATATTTCTCTGAAGAATAATTTTGCATGCAGACAAATAGACACTGCAGCAATTAAAACTTATGTCGATAAAAATCTTGTTAGGCAATGCAAATTTAATACCTCAGGTGTCTCTCACAGGCAGATGGCTTTCTAAGGCTATAAGTTTAGCATTACATGTTTAACCACAAATCTGATTCCATGCAGACTGAAGTCATTGGTTTGATCATGTTTAAATATTGCTAATTGATATTAAACAGAGAAAAGATAAGACCTTCTCACACCATGTCAATCAATGATCAACTGAGGGCATAGGATGATGGGCTCCACACTAAGACTTTTCTATGTTTTCTTAGGACTTTGTCATTCCAGTACCAGTCAGTACCAGGACCAGTACCAGTAGCAGCATTCCATAGCAGACGCAAGTAAAACTGCAATGATAGACCTCTACATAAGGAGAAAACTGAAATAAATGCCAATACTAAAAGACTTAGGTTATTAAAATAGTATACTTGTTTAATTTAAAGGATTTTTTTTTTCATTTAAGATAACTTTTTCTGATTACACTCAGTAATTATAAAAAAAGTAAAGGAAATATAGGAAAATTACACCATAATCAAAGCATAGTCAATTTTGTTCGGGAAAAAAAAAGGCTTTTTATTTGACACCAAGAATTTAAGTCAGTGATTAACCATAAAGACCAAGTAAATATAAGTGACTGATTACGCAAAACTGTTTTACATATTGCTAGCCCTAAGAGAAACCAAAATGCATTAATAACAAAAAAGCAACACTGATGGGATGATAGCTGAGTTCATCTACCACTGATGACGGGTCAAACTGCCCTGACCTGAGGTTCAATGTGCCACAAATTTGTCTTCAAAAGTTCCCCGGACAAAAGAAACATTTTCACTAGTATCTCAACAACTGTCTTTAATGAATGTACTGTTTGTTAGCCGGGAGTCCCTCCGCACTCAGACACAAAGGAAAACACAAATCATGACATTTAAACTAAAAGTCACTAAAGGTGAATTCTCTTCTGTTATGCTTCACTAAACAAAGATCAGCTGTGCAACAGCACCCTCTGGGACAAGACTGAGCTAGAGTGACTTGCACATTATCACTTAAAAAAAAAAAAAAAACATATCTTCTATATTCGATAGATTATTTTCACATCTGCATCACTTAAGCATTCTGCAATTTATGACTGTGTAATACCGCTGAGAGAACAGAAATATTTCATTGGTGTGGAATTGTCATCGTAAGGGTAAAACACTGCACTAATGTTGTGTCCAAGAAATCATATTCTGCATTTTTCAGCTTAGATCACACAAAAACAATAAGCAATTCAGCGTGAAACGTTTTTTTTTTTTTTTTTCCCCCTCTGTGAAAATTCACAAGCTCCCTGATCAACAACATAGCATCACAGCATTCTCTGAAGGGCTGGTCTGGGACTTCTAAGTGCCCGCATTTCAGGGGTAAGCTGTAAAACACATTAAGGGTAAGAGGTAATGAGATGCATGTTTTTAGTGTGAGGGGAAGTCAGAGTATCCAGACACAGCCAGGAAAGCGAGAGAACACATGACAGCGGGGCTTAAATCTTCCATAATAAAATTAAAGGCAGCCCTCTCTGCATAGCAGCACCACTGGAGCTAATAAGCAGTCACCTGCTTCACTGACCACAGAATTGCAGCACTGTTGTGCAGCCGCAGACAAAGCAAGGACAGCAAAAGAATGCAGAGGATGTAACACAGAAAGGAGCGGCTGACTGTGGAGTATTTTCTGTTACTTTATTGAATAAACAAAGCAATCTTTGCTGAAGGTTGAAAAATGTTGGGGTTTTTTTTGTTTCTTTGGGGGGGTGGGGTGGGGGGCTTTGACCATATACGAGTACTGGACTGAGCGACCCCCCTGTGTTGCAAGAAGGAAGTTTACCCACTACCTCCATGAAAACAAAATTCCGTAGACTTATATTGAGAACTAAACAGCTATTACTCAGTCATTATAAACATCCTTGCTCTGATGCTTTTTGCTAATCCGATTTTCACTTTTCATGATATTTTTGTTCTTTATTGCAACTTATAAACTGGCCAATCAGATGCCTCAATAAAATCATGTGGCGCCTCCAAGTCAAGCGTTCAAAAAATTTGACAGATTTCGTCTAGCCTGCTTTCAAGTGGTAGGGGTGTGGACTTCCAACAAGCTCACTCATGATTGGCGAGAGTGGTTGCCATAGAAACGATGACTCAGACCGGGTCAAACTAATCTGTTTTTATTGACGTTGTCTGGGTCCTAACGTGGCGGTGTCCAAACCGCAAAAAAATTGTGACTCAACTGACTACATTTCGTTGGAGTCAGAAGTAAGGCATTTTCTATGGGTGACGTCAGAATCACTCGGTCCAGTTCGTAAATATAGTCAATGGAAAGTCTTCAAACACAACCCAAGTATCTTTGAATTCACACGTCTTTATATCCAGACTAGGGGTTGGGTTGATCATACATGTTACTTATAAAAGAAAATACCAAAACAATATTCCGTATTTCCCACAGTATAAGTCACAGTTTTTTTTTTCATAGTTTAGCCAGGGGTGTGACCTATACTTGTCAGGGTGGCCTGGAGCTCCCCTCCTCCTGCCACCAGAGGGAGCTCTCCCCTCACTTCACCCCAGCATTCACCTTGGAGCCTCTCACACCTGTTTTCAGTTATCCCATCAGTCCCTTATTATTTAACCTGCCCTCGTCCCACTCCTCACTGTGTGTCCTCACTCCTGTCTGATCCCTCAGCACCCAGTACCACTCTTTACCCTGTTTCTTCACCCAATAAACTATTGCACGTGGATCCGAACGCCTCAGCTGCCGTTTGTGACAATACTGAGGAGCGACTTGTATTTTTTTTTTTTTAAGACATCAAAAGGGTTCTTAATTTGTTATTTTCCCAGTAAACACAGATCATCTTTTAGCGGTTGTTTCCCCTAACAACCACTAGAGGGCGCTCCATCCGAAGTATTTGCTACTGACAGCGGCAGAAGAAGTGTCGTCTAAAACAAACATGGAAGAGAATCTGTTTTCCTCTTAAACTTTGATATTTTTCTTATACAGATCAATAGATTAGTATTCTTGCATTTCTTTATTTACTTTTTTTTTTTCAGCTACGCTGATCATGGCAGATTTGTTCTGAAACGTCACACTTTTCTCCTAAAAGTGCGACTTATACTGTAAACGATTGATCTTGATTTTCCAACTAGCTTATTGATGATTTGGAGTTTAAGGGCACTAAAAGCTAGAAATAAACGATGCTCTTTTATTTTTACACAATCAACAGCACCTAAATTCACAGTTCAGCAGTGCAATGCACCGTCTCACAATTTAGCTCCCATCACAATAGCAAGCAGATGCAAGAACAAAGTGAAAAGAGACGGTGAGAAATAGACACACCTTTTAATACATGCATATTATGACACACAAAGCTAAAATTACGTTCAAGAGGGCATGAACTAGGCCACTTCTCTGCTTTTCTCTGCAAAGTGGTAGTTAGAACAGAGGCTTGTGAGGGACCTGAATGCTACACGGCAGCTGATAATAGAGGCCTGATCATTATTGGGGTCGACTCACTTTGTGTAATCATTTTTAATGCAGTCAAAGTGGAAGAGGAAATGCAAGAAGAAAACACACAAAGAAAAAAGACACAAATGTGTTTCTGCACTGGAAACAACTTTGAGGCCATGATTTTAGCTAGAAAATGTTTATAAGTTCATATTAGCTCCCTTCACTTTGAACTACAGCAAAAAATATTTCACGCTAGACTGGAGAAACTCAACAACCAAAGCTGCACATTCTGCACTCAACAGTCTATTTTCAATTCTGTTTTCCAAGTAACAACGGGGATTTTTTTACGCTGTCTGTTTACAGTTTAAAAGAGAATAAACAATGTTAGCTTATGCATAGCAACAAATGACAAAGTCGCAGACACACTGGCAGTGCTGCATAGCTTCACTGCCTTCTTGCAGTTTTGTGAACATTACACAAGCCAGTGAGCTGCATCTTCATAATAGTGCAAAATGAGAAGTTAGGATATTATTCAGTTAACCCAATAAGACAAAGACTGTATGAAATGTTTTAAAGTCGCTCAAAAGGTACTAAAGTTAAGCTCTTTAGAGAGGCGTTCAAGGGAAAATCACAAGATAAGATCGCAAACAGGATTCTACTCTAGTCTATGAAATGTTTTATGGATGTCCGGTTCATCCAGTTGTTTTGGGTACAGTGACACTGCCTGAATTTAGCCACTAGCAAAAGAAAAAAAAATTTAGTATAAACAAACCGCATCTCATTTCCATCTGTTTTCCAAACCTACTTAAATACCCACTCTGGTCACCTTTTGAGCAACTTTCAAAGCGTTTCCAGTCGTCTTTTAATTATGATTATGCAGATTATAGTAAAAAAAAAGTGATTTTAGGACATAATTTCTGCACCGTTGGCACAAAACAACCCCACTCCCTTCCCCTCATTCATAACTGAGCGCTCTGTTTACACACTCTCCTGGTAGTTTGGAGCCCTCCACACCCGGAGTCTAATGTTACCAGGGCAACAAAAATGGCGAGAAATACAGTTTTGAGCCAGATGCCAGCTCAGATGAGGACAAAGAAGATGTACATGGATCTATTTGTCTGCAGGTGGATCCACTGGAATGCTTGTGACCCGAAAACTGTATCCCCTGCTACAGATTTTTTCAAATACCATTTTTATTTGCTCCTGATTCACAACAAATAAAGCAAGACTCAGAAATTGAATTTTGAGATTAATTTTCTGATATGTGTCCTCCATCAACAAAAAAAAAAAGAAAAATGTTAAAAGGAAATGTTAAAAACACCAAGCGTAAAATTTTCAATGAAGTGGATCTTTAATCCCTATTGAGGTCACTGGGCTGCTGGAGCCTATCCCAGCTACTTTTGAGGAAAGTTGGGTATAAACCTGGGAAAGCTTCCCAGTCTGTCGCAGGACCACACACACTCGCACAGCAAAGCATGTTTTTTGACTGAAGAAAACCCCAGCCTGCGCAGAAAGGTCCCAGCCAGGATATCACTTGAGCCTGGGCCTTCTCACCTGTGAGGCAAGAGTGCTAACCGCTACAGCTCTGTCCTAGGCAATTCATTTAATCTATCTTTCTTTAAAAGAAAAAAAAAGCTACTTTTTGTATTCAGTTTAAATGTCACCTTCCCCCATGTAACTGTAACAAATTATTGGATGGGCACAAAGAGTGGAAATGAGTAACAAAAACAATACAAACTTGTAACCAGACTGTTGAACAACTCAAAGAAGCCCACAAAATTAAAAAAAAAAAGTGAGTAAACTGTGTTCGCTTTAGGCTCAAATTTGGTTTTATTTTTACCAACTCCACATCACAACACCTTTTTTTTTAACTTCCCTTTTCCAGAAGGTCACAACATTGTGCCCACACATAGCGCTTGTGCAGCACATCCAAACAAACTGGCAGCGCTCGCCCGAGGTCGTGCAGCGTGGCTGTAACCAACAGGCACCACACATTAGGCCTTTGTGCTTTGAGAAACATCAGCCTGTTTTTCTAAACCCTGCCTGCAGCACAGCGAAGCGCTGCAACGTGCTGACACCATCAGCAGCTACTCTAAACCTTCTACCACAACTACATTCCTACTGATAAAGAATACAGAGGAAAAACAAAAATCCTCATATTCAATACATTTACAGGAAAAGCACCTAACGTTCAGTGGCAGCTCATTTTTCGGGGAATCTGCTTTCTGTTTGGCCCCCTTCAACTTAATTCAACCCTGCTGCCGATGATCCATGAACAAATGGCTTATGATTCCCTGAGCAGCATACAAATTGCGCCATAGCAGCAGCAGTATAATAACATCATATTGATCCAAACTTGGCTAAAATTATTTATTTTTTTGCAGTGTATTTCAAGCACATGCAGTTAAAGCTGGAGACACAGATCACAAGCTCCCATTTTTGACAACACACCAAAGCTCCTTCAAGGTCTTTTCTTTTTACCAAAGCAAATCCGTCAGGTATACAAACCAAAGACAACAAAAGGGGGTTAGTGTTTGCAACACAGAAAAAGTACTAGGTATACTTATGATAGAAAAAAAGTAAAGATGGGACAAAAGGCTGATGGTTTGCAAAGAAAATCTAATCTAACAGGGCGGGTCAAACAACCAACAAAACTGCATTTAGTAAGTAAGAGTGCCACAATCAATGCGACCATGACAGGCCATCCAGGCAGAGAACTCAACACACAAAGATTACAAGCTTCAGCTCTCGTAAGAACTCCTGAAATAGGAGCAAGAGGCCAAGATGCTCAGATGAAAGGCTGATATGAAATGTGACCTCCTGGGAAACCACTTCAGTGAAGCTACCAGAGGAAGCGGTGCAGTCGGTGGATGATGCCCTGCGGCCCCCAGAGCACCGAGGTGATCGACTCACATCAGGATTCTCCTCGGCTGCATGCAGCTTGATCTGCAGGACAGCAAGCCTTCCCGAGTCGTTTGGAGAGTTTCATCAAGAAATCCATCAATACGACGACCCCAAAGACCACAAAAAGGAGGATGTCTTTTTAATTACCACTGACACTGAGCTGCATCCGTGCACGTCTACAAGCCTGGCGCTGCCAACTGGTACTTAGAATTTGCTTGCTGTGTGCAGTGCACCATCCTCATTACGCCATGACAGAGCAGGGCAGGTATGCAAGGAGGTCAAAGGCGTCATCACTCTCTGCCAGCTTTGCATTTCATTACATAAAAGAAGCAACCGACACATGATGGAGGCCTTTTGGGATCCTGAGCTCTCCAGCCTCATTAGTGCAGTGGGGAATACCTCAGTGGTCCATCAATGATCTCTGACAGTCAGGAGGTGGGCTGACCCGGCCCACAGGTTATCTGCAGCATCCTCCAGGTGTCAGCCAAAACCTAACATCCAAAACACTAGCTTGCTCCAATCAAATCAAACAAAACATGGAAAAATGAGCTTAGAAACTTTCTTGGAGGGAGGCCTGGTGAAAACACATTAGCCTCCTGTGTCTCGGCATGAAGGTGATGTGTGAATGTGCAGGAAACAGATTAGTGATGGGCTAATGTAGCCTGGTGTCGCCCCTGCTCCTTTATGCGTCTCCCTGACCGTTCTCTCCATCCCCCTCTCGACGCCATCTGTTTGTGGCATGAGAGAATGTTGAAGTAAAAAAAAAAAAAGAAAGGAAAAGAGGAGAAAAAAGACGACATCTTGATTGTAGTTGCTGACCTACATCGCTCGTTTGTTTGCATTAGCGAGACGAAGAACCCCCTCCCGGCTCGTGAAGGACAGTTGTCCGAGCGGGCGAGCCGCGGATAGCGTTTAGCAGCCTGCTCGGCTGGAATGCGATAAGTTACGGTTGAAGCACTTCTCCGCCTCGCCGGGCCGGACAAGTCCGCCGCTCCGACACCACATCTGCACGTTACCTGCAAACACCCCCACCTCCCGACACACCGCCGAAAAACAAAAACAGAACGACCACTCACCTGATTCCAAAAGCGGTTTATTGTGGCGACCTGTCCGTGGTTGAATATTAAAATGGGGGGGTGGGGGACAGTCAGTGGAGGGTCCCCGTTGTGTGGAGCAGGAAGGAGGGAAGGCAACCGAAAATGGGCTGACGTGAATGAATAAACAACCGAGCTCCTCCTCAAAACAAGTCCAGGCGAAATGCCACTCAATTCAAGGGAATTAGCCTCCACGCGTCCATTAATGAACGGATGTAGCATTCACCGCTAACTCCTGCTTTCATTATTTTTTATTTTGAAAAAAATACACGCTTTAATGACACAAGAGGTTACCTTTTTTATTTGAATTATCAGAAAAAATATTATAAACGTGTTAAAGATTATGCTGCGTCACTATAAGTATTATTATAAGCAAAATTCCATCTATTTTGTTTTACTGTAAAACATATTTAACATGAAAAATAAGCTCCACCAGATGGCGCTATGCTTGCAAATAGGTGAGTACTCAGCATTCTTCTATAAGATTGCTGTTTTCAACAAAAAGTCGTTTTTGTGTGTTTTGAACATGTTCTTGTAGAATTTGTCTCATACACAATAAAATGTGTTCAAAGATAATTAAAAAAAATATATTTCTTAATTCGAACTGCACGTAGGTGTGACGTAGAAGCTACTACGGCAAGCCATAAGCTACTTGCTCTACTCCATTCTGATACATTCACTTATAGACGAATAGATACATGTACGTCTTAATTTCCTTTATGAAACAATAATAGGTATTTAAATATATTGGGAAACGATGTATTGACAGTATATTCCATATGTAGAAGTAATATATTTGATGTATATTAAAATATACACACATAAATACTTACATAATATACCTTAATACATAATATACTCAGGTTTATATGATACATATGTTTACATAGTTATATAACGACTCAAATAAATGATTTCTTTCTTATTATTTCTGTGATGTAAATAAATGGCATTACAGTTAACGACATTTAAGTTAAATACATTATTACATAACCATATGAGACCATTTCATCTCTTAAGAAATGTAATAATATGTAATAATGTAATAATAAGAAATGTAATTTAATGTAAGAAGTGTTTTGGAGTTCTTGCCTACTGAACAAAAAATATTTATTTCAACAAAGATCATGCAATCGTGAAATAAAGTTTTTGTAGGTTCTCCATCCATATATTGCAACATATTTTAAAATGTATGAGTAAGTTGCTGATATATTATTTATATATATATATATATACAGTATATATTTCTAAATACATCATATATAATTTCCAGTACATTTCAATATATTCTTTCATAACGGTTTCTTTGCCT
>NC_050514.1:23907933-23939169 GCF_002922805.2 Oryzias melastigma
TATATATATATATATATACAGTATATATTTCTAAATACATCATATATAATTTCCAGTACATTTCAATATATGGGCTGCACGGTGGCGCAAGTGGTTAGCGCTCTCGCCTCACAGCAAGAAGGCCCCGGTTCGAATCCCGGCTGGGACCTTTCTGTGTGCATGTTCTCCCCGTGCATGCGTGGGTTTTCACCGGGGACTCCGGCTTCCTCCCAAAGTCCAAAAACATGCTTCATAGGTTAATTGGCGACTCTGAATTGCCCCTAGGTGTGAATGTGAGAGTGGATGGGTGTGTGATTGAGGCCCTGTGACAGACTGGCGACCTGTCCTGGGTGTACCCCGCCTTTGCCCTTCAGTAGCCAGGATAGGCTCTGGCACCCCGCGACCCCGAAAGGGAAGAAGCGGTCAAGAAGATGGATGGATTTCAATATATTCTTTCATAACGGTTTCTTTGCCTTATTTGGCATCTGGCTCAAACTGTACAGCTGGATAGCTTGGATATTTTATCGCACCGGTAATGTTAGGTTCGGGGTGTGAGTAACAGAGTGCAAGAGAATGTAAATGACTGTTGGGATGTGGAGGCAACCTCATTCAGTGCTAACAATCCAGCCCACAACTCAGATGCTGATTTCTAATAAATTACTGCTGCTCTGCAGAAACTACGTCCTAGAAAACAACACAAATTCTTCAAATTTGGTTAAAAAGGGCATAATCATAATTGAATGATGATTTAAAAAAAATCAAAATATGATCAAAGTTGGACTTTGAGTCATTTTTCCAGGAAATTCAGTGGGTCAGTACTGCCAGTACTTAGTACCGGCATGAATACTTGACTCGCAAAACTTTCATTATGATTGTTATTTTTTTAAGAAAAGAAAGACATAATTAAAGTAACAACCTGCATTATCCCACGGCCACACATATAAAAAATTACATTTTATTTATATTCAAGATTATCTGCATTTCAGGTTTTGAATTTTCATGAAAGAGTGCACAAAGACAACGCTTCTTGTTGTCCACTTAAATCCCTGAAAAAAATTCACTCTTATCTTTGTTGCCTTACACTTAAAGTTTATTTTAAGTGTACTTCGGAATAAGTATAGCAAGTCTACTACCATACATGACATCTAGGTGAAGTGAATACCAACTGAATGCTTCTTTGAAATATACTGGAACATTTTAAGTTTACAATATGAGGGTATAATAAGTAATCTTTAGGGATACTGCCTCACTTTTAGTATTAACTTGTAGCATGCTGAACTAGACTATTTTCTACAAAGGGTACATACACAAGTTTGGCAGATTTTAGTTAAAATAGTCTAAAAGTGGATAGATTTATATTTATATTTCAAAGTTCCCAGTAGACTAATTACTGTAGAACTTGCCAGACAGACCCTGACTTAACACAGAGATGCAAGCATGATAGCGTTTGAAGTGTGACCTTGTTGCGCTGTGGCATCAGTGCTAACCACCAGCAGACAGCACTAGGTTAAGGATGGAATTGGCTGGATTTTTAAAAATAAAATAAAATGGATCTTGCAATTCAAAGTGATCTTAATTAACAAAATCTAATGGAGTTTTATAAACTTCAAGCGTCACAAGACTCTTTTTGTCACTGAAGCAAAAACAAAATTTGTTTTTGGCTTTTAATGTTAACAAAAGTTATTTTAAAAATTCCTGTGCTATGTTTTAAAACACTGGCTTAGAAACTTTTTCTTAATAGTTAAAATTCTAATTTGGTCTTAAAATGTACATAAAAAAAAATAAAAAGAAATGTTAAGAAATTCTAAACTGAATTCAGTCATTCTTTTTAAACACTTTGCCATTACCTATATCCATAACTGAAAAATATTTACTCTTTGATGTGAGACTCTTTTCACATCTCAGAGAAAGAGAAAATTTGTCTGTAAGTGATGCATTTAAATGCTACTAGAATGCTGGGACATCAGAGTTTTCTTTTCATCCGTTTTGAACATAGATTGTGAATACCGGTATTATCTGATTAAATTTGACATTTTCCCACTTTCTTAAACAGATCAAGAATTATGCACGGACAAAACCAAAGTTATGCACAAATCAAGAATTACAAAAAAATCTTGTGGAAAGTTGATATTTTTAAGCGACTGATTCTAAAACATTCACACAAAATCTGATTTATAAAAATAAATTATGAATATTCTGAACTGATGAGTTAGTAAACAAAAATGAAAACAAGTATGGTGATTACATGTTAAAATTCCTGGTATAATTTCAGTGAAGTAACAAAAAATGTTATTTATTTAACAAATATTTAACTATGACCACCTTTTGCACTGATTTTGGTGACTAGCAGACGTGCACATACATCTGTGCCACTAGAGGTCAGAGTGGCTCCATTTAACTTGTGCTGCTGACTGTAAGGAACATCTTTCTCCATTTAAATGTCTTGCCCTTTAAATGGTTGGGAGTCCCTAATTAAATCACAGCTGTAAATGTGAGAACAACTGCATCAGTGTCTTTCCTTATAAAATGAAAGAGAAGATCAAAGCAGGGCGGCTGTTTCACCCATTAGTGTGTAGGATGTGTTCACTGTCAAGGCAAGAAAGAAAGAAGAAGCAGCTCGAGTTCATTTGATTCATAAACTGACAGCATGCAGGCATTTCCTGTTGAAATCAGTCAAACTAGGAGGTTGTGGTGCTAAGCTCCTCTGCAGAGTGTCCTTATCCCGTTATTGATCATTTCCTCTTTTACTTAAAAGACAGCTACTCTGGTTTAGTGTTAAAGCTGTGTGTGTGAGTAAAATGTTTGTGGGTCAATGGTCACAAACTTCAGAAGAACACTGGATCTTTTTATTAAAAATCTTTTCCACTCTTAGCAAAAGTATTTCTTCTATAGTATTCCATTACAGTCAGACCAATTTGCAAGATCAGTTACAGCATTTTTGAAGAGTAGAAATCTGTCTTTGGAGAAGACTTTAAAATCTTGAACCTGTGGGTGGTTATTTGATAGCAGGGCCCATCTGCTCCTCAAACACCTCCTCACTATCCTGCCTATCTGCACTCTGATCATGAGCTGCTCGGTCACTTAAAGGAGTCATCTGTTTGCTCTGTTCTCCTTCAATATTTATAAAAACTTAAACCTATAAGTCAAATCCATTATTCAATTTCTGAAAGTAGTCTAATTCATGTCATACATTAGTTTGACGTTCAAACATTCAAAACAAATGCAAGAAAAGTGAGATGACTGCATGGGTGAGACAAGTTACACAATAATTAATGGGAAAAAGGCCATCTCTTAAAGGCAAAATACATCAGTGAGGCGAGGAAACGCCTGCTACGGCCCCAGCTGGCAGAGACTTGTTCTTGTGATTAAGAATCTTTTTCCTGATTTTCTCATAAAGCCAAATATTCTGATGAATACGTTCTCTGGAAAAGAAAAAAAAAGTTGCATAACAGGTTACTGACAATGAATAAGAAGAAAAGGGATTTGCATTTCTACTTGAAATAACATTGTTTCTGTTAGATTAGGATTTGTGTGATTATCGTCATTTATAAAACTACATTTAGATTGATTATTTTTCTAAATTCTGTTAAATTGTAGCATCAGATTCATTTGATTTTTCAAATTCCAAACATTCTTTAAGATTTGAGTGTTTTTTCCAACAATTTTAGGCAGCCATGTGTTTGTTATTCACTGCAGGCAGTCTAGTACTCTGTTTTCCCATTCAGTTGACAGTGTTTTTTTTATTAGGGTGTAACTGTATTACCTCATTCTTCCTCTGACAGCTCTCTGCAAGCTTTTAGTGCTTTCCAGAGATGTGCAGGCCGGGCGTGTTGGGGCCACTGAAGTTCACATGTTCATATTCAAACCCACTGAGAACATAACCTCGTTGTGTAAGACCTTCATGTGAAAAAAAAAAAAAAAACACATCCTTCCCTGTCATAAAGCTTTTAAAACGGAGAGCACTCTTTGCTTTCTTGCTGTTTCTGCACATATGTTTCAGATGCAGAATGCATATTCATGACCTCCCACAACCTTTTATGCCAAAAACACACTGACCCTGATGTTCTTTGGAAGCCATAGGGATCCATCTGAACCATTGCAGCAGTAGGAGTGCCACAGCGAGGTCAGACTTCTGTACGGAAGGTAAATATAGCAGGGGAGCCTCTGATCCTCTTGATTAAGGCTGGGACATCTTCCTTACAGAAGTCTCCCTCAGAGACGACCACACCAAATATTATTCCTCCTTTGATATAGGGAACACTGGTCAGCTGTGTTTGAAGTTTGGGATGAACATGTAGACAGAGGAGGAAAATTTATCTTGGTTTGACACCACTGTTACAAAAAACAAAAAAAATAATGAATTCAAATTATTTATAATAAATCTACTTTTTTTCACCGTTCAATGTTAAAAATATCAGATTTGAGTAACCCCTTTAATTTGATGCAAATATTTACTTTAGAAGAACCCAGCAGTGGCGGACTTAGTAGTTTGGGGGCCCCAGGCGAAAAATAAAATGGGGCCCTTTGCAGCGGTTGTATTTATTTAATTTTTTTCATTCTTTCCTATAAGTAAAAACATCAACAAACTTCTTCATTGGTTCACTAATTAACAGAATCAAAGTCAAGAATCCAAATAATGTGCATTTATAAACTGAAATCCTTTAAAAACCTCACAGCCTGCGCTGGGATTTCAAAGGAAATACGCAAATACCGTGATTTTGTGGGTAAAAATGGAATGATTAGGATCAAGGTAGACACATTTATTTCATTATTAGTAGGCTATACATCTCATGATGGCAGATGAGGCACTGCTTCACCTGCCATCTCTTCATCACCTGTTACTAAAGTTTTTTTTTTTTTTTAAATGTTACACTTGGCATGACATTTTGCCAATTCAAACAGTTAATAAACTATGCTCAAACAATTATTTCTACTAATATCTAAACAATATAAAATCATCACAAGTATTTTTTTAATAATAGCAAAACCTCAATAATATGCTATAATCTAAAATACTAAAAATGTGGATTTAGGACTGCTGTTGTTTTTTATTTATTATGTTTATTAGGAATGTAAGAAAATATCAATTCAGTGAAATGTCATAGTACTTCATTTGGTGATACTTTTATTGATTTAAAATTTTGTCGAGGCAATATTTAAATAATAATTTATAAGTAAAATTAGTCCAACATCTTACTTTTGTTTTCCTCTTAAACTCCTGACCACTAGTTGGCAGCACGACACACTGAGCCTCTTTGAGCAGCTCTAAACCCATTCAAAACCAAACACGATTTCGAACGAGACTACGCACTGTGCTCTCACCCCGTAGAGCTACAATTAAATATGTAAAAAGTGTTTTAACATTCAGATTAAGTTTATTTAAGTAACAATTTAAAAAAGGGAAATATTGTCTCTGGTACTGTCTTGGGTTGCATTGCGACATTGTATTGCATCTCGTGTATCACGATACATACCGTATCACCAGACTCTGGCCAATACACATCCCTAATGTTTATCTTTTTCAAAGACTACCTGACAAATAAAGGCTTTGCATTTGTGTTTGTGAGTTTCTGACAGAAACTGAGAGAAAAAGAGAACACGGTTGAGATTTGTGTCAAGGTGACAAGCTTAATGAATCAGTACAAAGAGCATAAACTTGATATTAATGAGATAAAGACTGCTCTTTTGATAGATTTTGCACTTTAAAGATTTTTCTTTATTTGATAGTCTTTTTTATTCCTCAAATATACTAAAGTTAGACCCAGATGTGTAAAAATCAGCAGTTATGGAAGAGGGTTGGTTGTTTTAATTCCCCCTGAAAGCCCTAGATAGCTCAGAACAACAGTAAAATTGGCAGTAAACAATCATCTGGTGGTTTTTCAGTGCCCACTACAAAGCTGATATACAATCATCACAGTTTTTATGGATCAGAGGACATAAGTGAGGCTCCCTTTTGAAAAAAAGAGAACATTTTGTAGCCCGAGGTGAGAGGCAAGCACAGGTGACGCTTCTTTTTTGTTGCCCGGCGTGGGGGAAATCCACCCACCTGGATCTGTGTCACTGAAAAGTTTCCCTTCTGTGGATTTACAAAGAGCTTTCAGGTTGAGATAAAGGGTGAGTGTTTGGCACGTGACAGAAGGGATGGAGATTCAATATCAAAGCTAAGCAGGGGGGGTTAACCAGAGGGTTTTTTCGCTGGCCACAACAGAGGGTTATGCACAGTTCAAAGACTTCAAGCTTCATTTTTTTACCGAGCAACATAAGTTTAGGAAAATAAACAAGTTTGTTTTTTTGCAGATATAAAACAAAAGCCAATTTTTCTAAAGTATCTGTGTTAGTGTTGCCTTATTTCTTCAGTTTGACAAAAGAGTAAAAAAAAGTTATATCTTAAATTGTTGGTAAAGCACTGCTAAGTTGAGAGATAACGTCAGAACACTCAGCAAAGTGCAACAATTTGCTTCCACTTATATAATAAAGGTATGAGTAATGTTGGCAGGAGGTAGCAGCATGTGAGTAAAGCATTACAAAAGCCATGTTTATGTCATGACTGGACACAGCTGCACTTCATACTCAGGAGTTTAAAGAAACCCGATCCTCCAAGTCCTAGAAAACAAAACAACTTTCCAAAAGGTGCTGTTAAGAAATCCATTTTGCACATTTTAATTCATTACCAGCCTGCCAAAATCTTCCATTATTGATGTGTCTTTATTATGCAATTGTGCAGAAAAAACATGCAATAAAAATCTTTGTGAGCGGGGGGACAAATGAGAACCTTGTGGTACCAGAACAAAATGTTTTATTCTAACTTTTTGTTTGCTGCTTTTGAACGCTGCTTGTTTAAATTGTTTAGTGAAAGATCAGTGCTGGAGTTTGAGAGACACTTGATGCTGCTCACTGCAAACCTTTTGGAAATTGATTAAAAAAAGATTAAAAACTTTGTTTCGTAGCATGATATGTCAAAAGAATGGATAAAAATGTTGATTTGCGGCATATTATCAACTTGATGTTAAGTTTTGTTTCCTTGTAAATTGTATCTTTTGGATTGGCTTTGATAAGCATGATGCTTGGTTAATGTTGAGTATCATTTAAAATATGCAAAATGTTACATTTACAATCAAATCAAACTTCAGTGGCAAGTCCAGGAAAACATTAAAGCAAAGAAAACTAAACAGTAAAATATAGTAATCCTGTAGCTTCATCTTTGACTCAAAAGTCTCCAGAAGAGAAATGTTTCTGTTACTTAAGAGAGAACCTGAAGGAAAAATTCAAACATTTTACCACATCAAAAACAGCTTTATTGTCATTAATGTGTGGCTCTGACTGCCGACCCATAAGTCAAGGCGACACATTCCTGTATTGTACTTTCAAACATGCTTTTGAGCATCATTTAAAACCCACCAGTCAAAGGTTATTTATTATCTTCTGCATCAGAGCAGCAGTGTGAGATTATGCTCCAGAACATCCTGTTACAGCTTAGGGGTGTGCCAAAATATCTATATTGCGATATATCGCGATATTTAGTCCTGCGATCGATTCTCGATGGGTTCTCACCAAGTATCGATATTATATTGTCATTTAAAGAGGCTGTTGCGCTGAGCGTGCGAGTCGCGCGCCGGAACTATTGCGCAGATGGACGCGCTCCGTCGGACTTTTAATAGCGATGCACGCGCTTCATTCGGGAGAAGCACCGGTGAGATTCGGGCTCTGTAGCGCGTGTGTGAAGCATGTCTACCTGTCAGCATTTATCCTCCATCTGTAGGAGATCCACCCGGTAAGAAGTGACTTTGTCTGAGCGCTAGAATGACAGCGATCACTTACTTCCTGTTTGCCGAGGGAACTGGGCACGTGCTGCGCAGTTGTGTGTGTACACTTCAAGTAGCGTCGGAATTTTCGCTTTCATACATTTCAATGTTTAACCTGCTGGTGTACGGTGTAACTTTGGTAAATTTATAATGTGACGTTTTCAAACAATGTAATCACTTGTTGCTAATGTTAATTTAAATATTTTTTTAAACAAAAAAAGCAGGATTTGATGTATGAACTTAAATTTAAATGTAATTAAAATATAGTACATGAATTCACTGTAAAATTAGGGAGAATGCTAATTAATTGAAGCACTCAAAATTATATTTGCCATTATTGTGTGTGTTTTAAGGTTTTTACCTATTGACTGCTGACTGACCAAATGGAAAAAAAATAAAGATTGGAAAAATTATCTCAAGTAACAGTCTGAGTAAATCAGCCTTTATTTTTGGATGCTCAGCCCTTTTCAAGTGAGAGAAAAGTGCACGAAAAATTAGGTCAATTTTGAGAGAGGCTGTAAAACATTATATTGATCATCCTTTGGTGTGACGTTCTTTTGGAGGTAGATAGCTGTTGTCACTAAATTTATTTAATTTTTGTTCTGTTGTTTACAACAATTCTGCCCTAAATAGTGGCAATGCTGATCATGTTTACTATTGTTAACATTAAATTTGACAGATAATTCCAATTCAGTTGTTGTCAATGTTTGTCAAAGACATAGTCTTACTGATTTCAACAATGTTGCACAAAAGTGTCTAAAATTTGTTGCACAAAATAAGAAAAGTTGTTTATTATGATTGTGTTTAAGCTACAAAATATAGACGGGGATATATTTTCACAAAAAAACACGTTCTTCTATATAATGCTAGTTATTAGAGAGGATTTTTACCAATTATCGCAGTATCGCGATATTATCGATATCGTGAACCATGTATCGCGTATTGTATCGTATCGTGAGGTACCCAGTGATTCCTAGCCCTAGCTGAGTCATTTCAATTTAAAAAGGCCAAACGGTTTGGCTCTTTGAAGAGAAGTCATTTGTCGTTTGGCTTTTCCTGAATTTGTAGTTGACAGTGAATGGTCAGTTCTTTCCTTTTGAAGTTGTCATTTGCTCCGAGCTTTTGTCTGAAATTCTGGACAAACGGCTTACATTTGAATTTGTCGGGTCAAAATAACCTCTTTTTGGGTTCAGTTTATTATTATATTTTTGTGATTGCAGTACAAACCCACATTTGACAATTCTTTGAATAAATATCAAGCAGAAAAATCTAAAACAAAAAGAAGTCTAAGCAGGCAGAAAGTCAAAATCAGTCTTAACGCTGATATAATACCGTAAAATAATCCAACGTTATGATCCAGTTTGATGTCTGATTGTGCCTTTAAAACTTATTTTATTTAAAATCTGACATTAATTCCGTTTGGCACAATTAATATTTTAACTAACAAAGCGATCCTAACAGCAAATGAAAGTGAAAAATCAAATTATCCTAAATTCTCTTAACTGGGCTTTACATTCCAGGTTTGGAATTGCTTGAGTGGAAGCACCAAATATATTGATATCCAATTTTATTATTTTTGTAAAGACAATTTTCGTTAATTGCTGACACATTTATTTAATAATTTAATGGCATATATCTTTGTTTCATTTAGTTTCCTCTGGTCCTCCGTAAAATGCAGCATGGCTTCAGATAAACGCCTTTAAGTGTGGATTTAAAGGCATGAAAATCTGAGATCTTCCCTGACAGCTCGCTAAAAGAAATTTCTCTGAAAGTGTTCACAGTGCAATAAAAGACTTGCAGAACAATAAGGGGTTTTATTTTTAGAATGCATTCATGGTGTAACACATACGTTTACAAATGGTCACATGAATCTAAGGCTTTGCATCCTGCAGTGGCTTGACTTAAATTTTCTGCAATCCTAAGTGTTTGTGTCAGTGTGGCAAATCACTGGAATGATAGCAAATTGATTAAAATAGCACAATACTATAACAGTAAATGCAATTCTCATTTCAGAATCCTTTCTCTTTGTGTCTGTATCCAATGATTAAAAAATAATTACCAACAGAGACCTGTGTCAGACTTAATCTTACAATTTATCATAAGACGACTTCACAGCAGCATAAACAAAATAGACAGAGGTCACCCACAGATAAGACTAAAGAAATTCAGTTTAAACAGACTTAAAAGGTGCAAAGTGTGACAAAAACATGTGAAAACAGAACACAGAATAATCTACGTTGCACATACTTTATTGATGTTTCCATTACAGTTGCATCTGATTAAACCCTAAACACTGTTGCAGCTAACAAGAGACTTTATTTATTAGCTCATCAAACTCTTCTGTTTGTGTAATTTTATGTAATTACAGTCAAAGCACTCTGCATAAAAATGAATAAATAAATTCATTAACAAAATGCAGCCATTTTTCTATGCTGACATCTGTTCAAAAAATCATATTTTTTGTAGTGCGTTTGCAGAAATAAGAAGACAAGCAAACACTTATCACAAAAGGGGAATAACAACCTACGTAGGCTTATGATCTGTCTTGTTATTTCCGGAGATGTTTCTCAGTAAATGCTATTTTATTAAGTTTGTGTAAATTATCTGTGTATTTTAAAATATACTACAATTTGGTAAACAAAATGCATTTTACTGTGCAGAGAGAAATATTTAATTAATTGATCATTTAATTGAACATTTTTGTATTTTCCTTGGCTTAAAAATGGATTATCAGTTTTGCTTCATACACAAGTAAATATCCCAGCAGTGAATCTATGTAAAGAATACTTACATTAAAAAGGAAAATCATTTAGAAATCATCAACCTCATCACCTCAACGAAAGACAAAAGGCTGCACTGTCAGACATCTGTGGGGTCTTGCAACATTTTACCTCCAAAGTGACATTTGTGTGTTGCACTCCAAAATATTTTTTTTATTTTTTTTTATTTAACCCTTATTTTACCAGGAAATCCCATGGGACCTGGGCTGAAAAGAAACAACACAAGAAAAAAATACAGTTAAAACATTAAAGTAGAAATAAAATACAATTAAAATGACCTGCATGACAATAATTACAGGGTTAATCAAGAGTGTTACAATCTGTATTTCACCAAGTTGAGACCAAGAAAAAGAATTTAAGTTTCATTATTTTATGTGGTGCCATAAAATGACCTCAGTCAAACAGGCCGCCGTACATTAAAAGCCCCAAAACAATAAAAACAACAGCTAAAATGTTAAAACAATTAACGATAAAAGTGACATAAAAACACCAGAAAAAAGCAAAGCTGAACAATAAAACAGTAAAACACACTAGCAGAGCAGAGTCTCGTGCCAGTTCAAATGCCTGCTGATAAAAATAAGTTTTAAGAAGTTTTTTTTAAAACTGGACATTGAAGATCTCTTTCCATATGCTTTGTGGTAACGCTGAGCTACAAAGAGGTCTTATTGTGGATTTGGTCATCAGTTTTATTTCCTTGGTTCTTGTTGGCTCTTGTCATGTTCTGCTTTGGGTCGTCCCCCACAGCTGTTTTCTGTTAATTACCCTCAGTCTATTTCAGTGTCTGCTTCTCACTTATTCACTGTCAACTCATCTTTTTGTTTCCTGGTGGGGGTTTGTCATGTTCCAGCTCATTTATTAAATGTCTGAGTTTCTGCCATGAGCCTGGTTTCCTGTATATCAGGTCCTTCACCAGCATTTACCTGAAATTCACAATAATTTCATTCTCCCAGAACTTCCTCTTTATCTGCATGGATTCCCCCAGCTTGTTTAACATGCAGTTGCAGGTTCTCAAAAGTTGGGATTTGGTTGATTTTAAAATAGTACTCCTATTAAGCAAATATAACATATTTTTGGATGTAAAGGTGTTTCATTTTAGGGAATATGCATACAGAACTAAAGAAAAAAGTACAAATTTACCATTTTCTAAATGTGTTTTTTTGAGTCAATTTAGAGAAAAAAAATTAAAAATGGTTGAAATAATTATCCAAAATGTAACTGTTAATATGAATGAACCTTCAGTGCAAAGGGGGACACATTGTTTATTTTAAGTTTGGGATTTCAGAAAAAAATTTAAATATTTTTCGCATGCATTTTTCTGTTTTTGTTTTATTTTTTATTATTCCGCATAGTAAGTTCGAGGCAGCCACTATGGAAACGGTGCATGTTGGTGGGTATCTTTTTTTAATAATAAATGCGGTAACATTTCAGATGAGGTGCAGTAAAACACTTATTAAAATGTTGACAAAAATATTTGATACATTTGTTAAGCTTGTAAGCAGTATATTAAAATGGCCTTTGTAGACGATGGTCTCACTTTAGATGTTAATGAATCTTACTAAGTACGTTAATACATCTTATTTGGCATTTTACGTTAATAAATCTCTTACTAACGCACTATAAACATATTAATAATGTTTGTTAATATGTTAATAAAGATGTTAAGGAATCTTATTATAAAGCGTTACCAGAAATGCTTTATTTTTTGTTACATTGTCAGAAATTTACAGTTTAATTCAATTGTATCATTTACAAAACTGAAAAACATTCTTCTCCGTGCTAAAGAAGTACTAATTAAAGTTGGATAAATGTATGCACAGAAGTATTATACTAATAAACCAACATTTAAAAAAATGTCTGTTTAGTTTATACAGGATATGACACATTTTTTTTATTTTTTTCCCACTCTAGTAATAGATTACATCATATCCTGCTTTTTCCCAGCTGCCTGGTTGTAATAGTGAGTGCCGCTGGGTTGGGCCGGCCGGGCTGGACGCAGATGACTCTGCGCCTCTATAACGTCAGGACTGAACAGTGTGAGGTTTTGTTTGTTCCCCACTTTACTGGCTCTCCTTCTGTCTCCTCCTGCTTTTCTTCTCAGATGTGTCAGTCCATTAATGATTGATGTCTCCCTGTAGGACTTGACTCATCGTTCACCTGCAGCCTGCGTCACAGCTGTTCAGTGGGCCCAAATGCTCGTCACCCCATTATTCCAGATTTTGGAAAGTCTTATGCATCAAACAGCTCCGTTTGATTGTAATCCCCCCAGGAGTTTTCGTCTATTCTTATATTTTATTTCATAGAACTACGTTGATAGTAGATGTGTCCAGATGCTTGTTGTGTTTTCTATTTTATGTGAGAATTGGTGCTTTTATTCATTCTGTCCCACCCTTTATTGCCTTCCCCAAAAGCACAGGAATAAAAAAGAAAAACAAAACACTTTTTAGCTGCAGAGGCTGTAATTCCATGTTGTCAGGTCCCTTTGTATTCTAAAGGCTGCATCTGTTCTTTTTTGCATTGTCTGATAAAGACATGGGAGCGGCCTCAACGGGCACAATTATGCAGCCTCACAAACTGACACAACTGCATCGCCCTAACTGTGGATCAGCGGTTTTTCATGGAGCCAAAGGTGAGAAAAAAAAAGCTGCACCAACGTGTTTATCTTCCATGGCCACAGACATTGGAGCTTTATGCTAACATGCCGTTCCCTAAAGCCTTGGAAGCCATATATTCATGTGAGGAACCACAACTTTGACCCAGCAGCAGTTTTTTGTGGCTTTTTTATATGTTAGCAAAAACGTTAATAAAAAAAAAAAAAAACGGAAATCATCTCTTAGAACTTTATGTTCTTTTTATCAGGGGGTGTTATTTTCAAGGTCTCTCGACAAAATGTTATTAAACGAGTCTCTTGAATCGCACAATGTAAAGAGGTGTAGATGCTGAGATCTCAGGGAAGACATTTGGTTATCCGACAATCGTTGCATTTTTCCAAACGTGATTCATTTTGTCAAATTTGCGCCCCTCTTTTACTGCGCAGTAAATTCTCTGCTCACCGCCTGTCCAAAAATGTGTTCATAAACACCACACTCTAGCGGAGTGTGGGAGGATCTACCAGCTAATGTTTTTAGCCTGATCGCTACATGGAGCGGTGGCTGTGTTTATCTATTTTACAATGCATAGAAGACACAGATTATGTTGAGTGATCAGGTAATTTGGTGTGAATGTAGCTTAAAGTCATGTTTACACCGGCTGTTTTCAGGCTCTGCAAACAACCGTTCAATGGCCGTGCAATGAAAGTTAAACCAGATCAAACTTTGACCAATCAGGGAGTCAGATTTGGCAGTGACGTATGGATGGCATCCCCTTTAACTCATGGAAGTGATCGGTGAGCTGAAGTCACAGTCACGCTTGGGTTTGACCTCCAATTCAACCCTCAACGCTGCCTGTCAAGTACCTAATTTTTAAAGTTTTTGACATCCCCCAAATAAGGATTTGAACCTTCAATCTCCCAGACTCAGGCAGACACTCTACCACTGGTGTCCCATGTAAAGCTGGTGTTTATTTTAATTGGATATGAAAGCCAAATGAAAAACTCTCCACTCTATAAACTGAGCTTTATTTCCTGAAAAGCTGTCCCGCTGTTGTTCACACATGAAAAGACATGAAGGGAAAATATAGTCGCAGACTGTCAGTGACATTGGCTCATACAATGTTTCATCACAGAGCCTTGTCACACGTGTCAGGTATCGCTGCAGCATCAAATGATAACGTTTTCTGTCTTCCACCATCAGCGCCTTTCTGCCGCTGTGTGAAAACCTCTGACGGAGACAACCAAATAATAAATGTGATTCTTTTCCTGCCTCATAGCCAGGGAAACGAAGACGCTCTGCAGATGGAGCAAAGGCCGTGTAGAAGTGATTGAAGAAAACAATGTGGGTTGGGCCTGTTCAGAGAGTTCTGCTCTCGCTTATCACTGGCAACGCGAACTGGCATCCAAATTTGTCCAGGTTTCAGGGCCTGTTTTTACCCTGCTGCCCCAGACTTTTGTCCAATTAGTCTTTGGCTTCACAGTGTCCATCATATGTTTGAAACATTGGACGAATCCAAATTTTAGGGGCATTTGAAGTGTTAGAGTTTTGGGCTAACCCCTGCGGCAGAGGGATGAAGAGCCCTCCTCCTTTGAAAGTTATAAAACCAATGTTGTTATGTATTTCCGAGTGCTAGTAGCTCTGCGCTTACATGTGCTAACATGACGTCATTGAGTGGAAGCAACGTCAGAATTAGAAGACGCTATTTTTCTCTATCTCTCTATTTGGAGGACTAAATGTAGGGATAGGGAGAAGATGTAGGGAAAGGAGAAGAATCCGGACTCTGCCATTGACTGTATATGAGAACTGGACTGAGTGACCCTCCCCTGGTTGCGGTCCAATTGCTGGTTCCAAGAAAGCAAAATCCCATAGACTTCTATTGAGAAAAAAAACACCTTTTATCCAGTCATTCGATTTGTCAGAATAAAAATTCCAACATAATTCATTTGTATTTGTCATGATTTTTTTTCTGAAGTTCAAGTTATGAAATGACTAGATACCTCAATAAAGGTATGTGGTCACATTGAACGTTTGAAACACTTGATTGACAGATGTCATGTAACCTGCTTTCAAGTGGTAGAGGTGTGGATTTCCAACAATCTTACTCCTGATTGACCAGAGTGGTTGCCATAGAAATATTCACTGATGTTGTTTGGCTCCAACATGGCAGAATCCATATCATTAAGAAAATGGCAACTGATTTGACTTCATTTGGAGCCGGAAGAAATCCATATTATTTGGGAGACATCTCACTAGGTCCAGTTCTCTTATACAGCCAATGGTTTGAAACAACATCCTCACAAATATTGGCAATTAATTTGTTGCAATGCACTATAATTGTGAACAGCTTTTTTTTATCTTTTCGATTTAAGTCTCATGTTATGCTCATTTCTGATGAAGAGCGCCAATATTCCTGGGTCAATTTGACCCAAGCCATATTTAAATAAAAAAAATGTAAGAAACCAAAAACTCCAAACCATACAACTTTACTAACCTATATCAAACAATATGGAGTTTAATTATGTATTTTACTGTTCTCAATAATTATATCTTAGTGTTACTGTCGGGGATAGGTGTGACTCATGATCAGCTACAAATAATGAAAACATTCAAGTCAAAGTTAATCATTTGCTACAACTATAGCAGCTTTTTTCAAAATGAAACATCCAGATTATTTGTGTGTCATACCTGATGCATTCAGGGATTTATGATTCCTGCTCAGCCCGATATGAAACAGAACAGCAATAATCAGGTTGTTTATTTCAGCTCCCCAAGCAGAGTCCTCTAGTTCTGTTTGAACCAAATCAGAGCTTCAAAGGCCTGAAAATGAGCACAATTATGAAAGAATTTCCTTTGCAACATCTTGAAACTAGCAGTCTGATCAGAAGTTCTTGACTGGAACCAGACAAACAAACATTCAGAGCGTGTAAGCTGCATTACTGCACTGAGGGGGCTGATCTGAAATGAATGGTTTCCCTGAAAATGACACAATCCTCTGGGCCCAGCTGGGAGGAAATGTACTACGACGCCTGTGCTTGGTTCTGAGTGCCAAAAAAAAAGAAAGAAAACAAATTATTTCATGACTCTTTCACAATGTGTGTAATTGAAAATGGCTGTGTGATTTCCTGTTGACCTTTAACCTAACAGGGAGGATTTTTAACATGTATGACTCAGAGGAAGGTGAGGAGTGTTTTGGCAGAAAGCTCCTTTATTTTCTGCTGGACAGTGTGTGATCTCAAAGTGCTTAAACTTCACAAGCAGCCATGAGAGAAAGAGAGAACTGTTGATGAACTGACTAACAAAACTCAAGGGCTAACCATTCGATGCAATGAGGGCGATGAAAACCTTTCGTGAATGGAGTTATGACAGTGACCTTCCAGTATGAAAGAATGAAAGTATTTTAGATGGGAATATCTGATGGTGCAGTACCTCAGACAGAGGGGTTAGTTTAGAGAAAAAAATGATTAATTCAGCCTCCACTGTCAGGTTTTATTCAAAGCTTCTCTCTGGGTGGCTCCCAGTAATGATCCCAAAATCATTTTCTTTGAAAGCTGCCTCTTGCACCACCTGAAGGATAAGACGAAGCGGTCGGCTATGCAGGCTTTTGAGTATCTCTGTGCATCAAACGATGTGTTTTGGGCATCTGGTCACAGTGGAAGCTTTTCCCACTGGGAAGAGACCTGGGGGCAAATCCAAACTGGCTGGCTGGAGTGATTATTTTTCTCAGCTGGCTGCAGATCTGACATGCCAGTCAAACAGGACAATGACAGATTGAAGTTTTTCATAAACATGTCACCACGTTTAATGAAAACGATTCCTCCAGAGTTGTCCATGTTGCTGATTTTTCATGAATAGTGATGAGTCCCTTAATTAAGATTATCTTAAAATTCATAAAATTAGAAATAAAATGCAATTTAAGCATAAAAAACAGTAAAGACACATAACAGGTTTAAAAGGTACAAATACAATGAATGAGTGACATTTCAAGCTAGACTTTCCTTTGTTTTTAGAGAAAAAAAATCACATATTTTAATAATGATAAAAGTTAAGATGGGATTCATACTTTTTTTTTAATTAAAACTGAGATTTTATGACATTGTTTGTGGTTTTTTATCTGTTTTTACCCAGCCAGAGTGTTTGTTATCCTTCAAACTACAAAGTGGAACTGATAGTAATGCTGGAAAATTGAACTCTTTGTGCAGTTTTGCTTCAAACCCATTTATTCAAGTTGTGTACTAACCTTCTAAAACTTTTAACCTCTTTACAAACTTTTTAGAAAAAGTTGGTGATTATAAAATAGATGAAAAACATCACTCATGTTAGAGTTTAATCGAATGAAGACAAAATTTTTTTTTTTTTATGAAGACATAAACTTTCAAGCCAGGTCAGTTATCTTAGTTATTTTTGAACCATCTTTTGCACTATAGACACACTCAAATATGAAACTGTGTCACCAAGTGCTCCGTCCATCACATGAAATCATAAGATTGTTTAAAAATGTTCATCCAGTCAAAAGAAGAAACTGCAGCCAAGATCTGTTCTCATTTAGCTGGAAGGCAGGTCAGATGGCCAACATCACGGGAATCTATCCATCGCATTAATAAGCCCCCTGCCACATCTGAAAGAACACCCCCACCCTCCCCTTCCATGCTGCTGTGTGAGGCTCCAGAGGCAGCATATGTGAGCGTTTCATTTCTGGACCGGCCTTCATACAAAAGGCTGTTGGGGAGCGTCAGGGACATCTGCCTGGAGCTCCACTGGATGTCACATTCCTAACAATAAGACGGTAATTGCCGGGTCTTCCCCGATGATGCCGCGAACGGCCGTGTGCCGATGTTTGACAGGTCCCGCTGCTTCTAAGAACTTTAATAGACTCTACTTTTAACGCTCATTTGCACACGACCCTGACAGATTATATGCAGAGATGGAACAATGCGGCTTTTATGGAGCATTTCCAGATGAGTGGAAGATATACTGTGTATTTCCCCTCTCATCAAAGAGGAAGAAAGAACAGGAAGGGGATTTTCAGGTTTTACAGACAATTTACCCAATTTAGAACCAATGAGTTCTTTGATTAACTTCCTTACTCAACCCCCTCCAGTGACCTGTGTTCAGTGCTTCACTACGATATTCGTGACCACTAAAGGAATAGCTTTCATTGGTTTTTCCCCCACTTCCTTTATGTTCCTGCCTCACCATCAGTCTTACGGATGACAAGCAGTTGAGTGGATTTATTGGTTGGCTTGCTGGTTTTTTCGCTGGCTGCTGGGTTGTGTGACAGCGTTTGTTTGACTGCCACTATTAAGTAGTGGTTTAAAAAAAAAAAATCTTTTGTTGACCTTTTACCAAGGTGACCAACTGGCTGCTGAGCTGGCTGAGTTTTTCCAGCTGCTTTCAGCGCTGACTTTACCAGCTGAGTCACTCAATTGGGCTTTTGGGATTTCATCTTCTGCATGTGTCATGAAAAGTACCGTATAAGCACTTCAAATCTGCAGACTTTATCAGCATTAGCAGGTTTTTACATCTGCCTGAATACACATACTATTACATTTAGCCATGAAAATATGTGGCATAAGGACAAGTGTTAAGTCCTGCTCACTTAAGAAGATTTAAAAAAAAAGAGTCTGAAATGGATCATCTCTTTCTAGCAAAGCTTCTTTCTCAATCCTGTTTGCATTTGTGACTGAATAATAGTTTTACTTGGTTAGTTGGATGATTTATGCCTGTTTGGGATCAGAGTAATGGCTGCCTTTCAGAAAACTCATCATTTGTCTCTTTCCATTGCTGGTTCTTTGAAAAGGTTTAAGTGGTTCTTCAGAGTAAAGAGATTTTCTGTTTTACCCTTTCTGTCTCTTTTTCTCTTTTGCACACCATCTCTCGCTTAAAATTGGACTAGTTTGAAAGCAAAAACATAAAGAATTTGCCTCCCCCTTAAGTCCAAATCCTCCAGTAACGTGCTACAATGACCTCTCCATTGTTGAGGCTTGTATGCGTCTCGAAAGGCTGAGTGTGTGTGATCAACTTCAGGTTGCACCTGTCTTTCTTTGTTTCCACCAACTCAAAAGGCTCTTGAGCAAAGTCCAGGGGACTGAGAGATCTTGTTAGGAGCAGAACGGTTTGTTCTGCCACAGGGAAGGCCGGACAGACGCGCAGAGCAAACGCTCCTTCAAGACAAAACCAGGCAATTAAAGCTGATGAGCCTCAGCGGAGGATACAGAGTGATAACCGTTCTCCTGACACTTCATTAAATTCCAGGAAACAGAACATGAGAGAAGCCCTGTTCTCTTTTTGTGGAGCTGATGTTAAGGTGGGGTTGAACATGAGGCTGGGACCATCAGAAGCTGGATTCCATTTATCAACTTCACTTTTTTAAATCTTGGAATTATTCCTGGACAATTGATGCTGCCAATCATAGACTTCACAGGCAACAAGAAGGCAAATTACGCTGGTGGTGATGACTGTAGTGGAAGAAAATGTACCTGTAAAGCGTGTTTACAAGCATGACGCATGTTCAAGAACACGCTAAAAGTACATTGTTTAGCATACTAACACATGTCCACCACCTCCAGCTGGAAGAGCAAAATGTTAAAGTGTTGCAAATTTCATAAATTTTGCTCCAGACTTTTTCTTTCACAGCTCTATTCCCTCATACTGTATGAAATACTTGTTTCCATATAAAAACTGTGATTATTAATTCCTCCTCCATGATTAATCTTCAAATGGTAGCACTTACATGACTTGAAAAGGGCAACAATCATACATCACTACAAAAGCCAATTTCCTCATTCGCATGCGCATTCAATGGATGCACATTTTGTACATGGAATCTGAAAACGGACAAAAAAATTGACATAGCCACTTGTGAACAAAAAAAAGTGTTAAATTCATAAGCCCGAAAAGCGCCATTCACATAGACTTTTTATTGGAAGTGGTCGCTTGAACGCACTTTGCTGAGGGTGGTGTGAACCCCAGAGTGGTCAGGGTCCAGGCAAGGGTCGGGGCAGGCAGCAAACAAGCAGAATCAAAGATGAAGCAGCTCGGCATGCAGGGTGAGTGGTTCAAACAATACTTCGCACTGAAGGAGACTCTGCGTATGTGTCCTGTGGGTGATTGGCAAATGAGAGAGAGACAGTTGAGCAGCATCCTAGAACTGTGCGCTGGGGCTGCTGGGAGATGAATAGCAGTCAGTACTCTGGAGATGGCTCCCACCAGTGACCAGAGGGGGAGACAGAGCGCTGACTCCATAGTGTGGTAGGGAGGCATCGACACATTCTTCAAGATGTCATGAAAATAGACGGCAGCAGTCAAGCAACTGTACCAGAATGGCTCGCTTTTTATTTACAGTGGAGCAAAAAGAGAGGCCTATAATTTTCATCATAGGGATACCTCAGCTATGAGAGAGAAAATATGAAAAAATATCCTGAAAATCACATTGTCTGATTTTTTTAAAATAATTTGTAAATTATGGTGGAAAATAAGTATTTGGCCACTTACAACACAATTTCTGTCTCTCACAGACCTGTAACTTCTTCTGTAAGAGGATCCTCTGTTACCTGTATTAAAAGCACCTGTTTGAACTCGTTATCTATATTAAACACACCTGTACACAACCTCAAACAGACACACTCCAAACTCCACTATGATCAAGACCAAAGAGCTGTCTAAGGACACCAGAAACAAAGATGTTGACCTATACCAGCCAGGCTGGGACGACTGATGTAGGTCTTTAACTTTTCCTTAAAAACCACCTTAAAACCTCTACTGCCACCACACAGCATGTAAAAATACGACCCGAATACAAATGCCGCCGCACATCCACCTGCCAAATTTGCTGCATTTAGGTTGCTGTGGAATTCTGAGTAAAATAAGTTATTCCTGCAGAAATAAAGAAGTAGTCAAAAGTTAAAGTGGGGATTGGGACTTTTTTTTTAAGCTTAAGCCAAATATATATTGAAAATGTATATGTCTTGTTGTTTTCTTGAGTTTCCTGAAGAGCAATTGTGTTAATTGTAGCTCAAAAATAGAACATTAGTTTGTACTACTGCAGCACTGACGCATTTTGTTGGCAAACTCAACAAGCAAATTGCATATAAAGAAGCCCCAGGACATTAGCAGCAAGTTAAGCAAAATAAAATATGCTATGAGAACAGACAGTGATGACTCACTTCGTGCAGCATTGCCGTCTCTCACACCTGTAGTGTCAGAGACCCTTTTTCCAGTTTCGACTTCTTAATGTGAGACTGACTAATCCTAATCCAAAAAATGAACTTCAAAGCTTCGCAAAAAAAAAAATATGAACATTAATTCAAATCTGAGTTTGAAGATCTGCCAAACTGTCAGAACCAACAATGACTTATATGCTAAAAGTTCTCTTCTGTTTTTTAGTTTCATGAGATTTCTTTGAAATGTAAGATCAAAATTTCAACAAATTAAACATGTTAGTCCTAAATATGAACTTTTTTTTTTTTTTTTTAAATCACACCTTTGATAATGCCAAAGTAAAATGAAAGTTGCAGCTGGATTTTCCGATGTAAGCAGGACAGGTGTCAGCACCATTTGGAGGGAGCTGCTCTCTCTCAGTAAAGCAGGAGAATCATTTGGGAGAGGAAAACAAGGACATGCATGTACCTTTTCTCTGTGCACCACCTAAGTGAATCCCCTCAGCTGCTCGGGGGCAAGAACAGAAGTTGCTGTGTGTGCTGGAACAGACAGAAAGAGAGAAAATAGAAGAAGGCCTGACTGGCCATAAGGTTGCCAAGGCAACAGGGAACATTGGAGGCATGGTGATGAAGAAAAAAAAAAAAGAGGAGGTCCAGACTGGTAGAAATAACTGAGGCGCCAGGAGACACCGTTAGGATCCTCTAGGCAATAGCTTAAAGAGAAGAAGGAGACTTTTTAAACCAACAAATGTATACCATAAAACAGGTTTTTAAGTGGAGTGTGGTGCTGAAGGGACAGGAGGAGGAAAGAGGGGTTTCTGCTAACCTGACAAGGATGGATGGTTACTTTGTTCTTTCCACGGCTGCCCTTTTTAGTGCTGTGCATTGTAAATAAACTCCCTTTTATGTTGACAAACTGCTTGTTTTCTGCATAGCAGTGATGACAGTTCAACTGCATTAATACAATGTTGTTAGAGCATCAATGTGAGCATATAAAAAAGTACTTCAGGCAAATTAGTTGTGTGAAAATCTACTGTCTTGGGGAGATCAAGAGGGATTGATTAAAAAATATGATTTTTATGGAAAACTTATTTTATTTTTATTTATTTTTTTATTCCTTTATTATTTTTTGCTTCATTTATAAGCAAAATCCATTTTTGCCTAGTTTGTAGATGGGGGGAAAGCTTAAAAATCTACTCACACACCGTTAGAAATGACTTTAAAATTTACATTAAAATGCTATGAAAGGCCGACATCATAATTGATTAAAAAAACAAAAAGCTGTGTTTTTACATGTATTTAAAATATCTAAATATATTTGTTATTTTAAATATAAAAGCATGTACATTTTTATTTTCTATTATAAAACAATACAATGTAATACCACCATCATGTAAAATCCTGTAACTGTAATTAAGTCATTATTTTCAGTTAAACTTTTTTGTTATTTTTACCAATAATATTCATATTTGCCTTAAAATTCTGTATATTATTTGATATCTGACTATTACAAAAAAAAACAGCAAGTTTATTAATCATATCTTTTGGTTTTATCAAATGTCTTATCAAATGTTTTTGTTTATTAAGACTTTAAATTTTGTCATAATTAAAGTTTGTCTGTAAAGTTGTTTACATAATTGACATATTTTTTACATATTTATTTTTGCCAACTAAATTTGCCAGTTTTTGTCAGTAAAAACACATTTTTTTTACAGTGCAACAACAGTACAAATTAATGGTATAAATTCATTTTAGTTTGTCTTTCAAAATGTGCCATCACTGTTAACATTTATCTATTTATGTTTTTTAAGGTACAACATTAATAAACGGTGTCTTTCACTTCTTATCATTAAAATAACTTGTTACTGAAAAAAAAAATAGAACAGTAGTTGGTTGTGCCCCCCGCAGCTCCAACGATGACCGCCCACGTCTCTTCTGCCAACTACTACTTCTGAGAAGAATCACTACAAATATTCACTTATTTTTCAATTTTGAATGGATTAAACTGTTTTTTTATACATTTAATAAAAATGTAGTTAATAATTTGTCTTTGACACTTTGGTATATAGTTTCTCAAGAAAAAAAATTAATATTTCATGACTTATTCATTAAATATGAACAGATTCAGTCACAAAAGTGCATTAAAATGCAGCGATATCTGCAATAATGAATCCAGCCACAGATGCTTTATTATAACTTGCACTCTCTATTAATAGTCCAGCCACTGTAGCTTGGCTTTCTCCCCTCATGACATAATTGCTGCTTAATTTTCAGGGCCTGGGAACACTGCTGCCATGTTGACTTTAGCCGTGGCCCCTTCTCATCGGGGTAGAGATGTTGTTTTCACAAGGCTAGGAAGATGCCGCTTCACTGGAACTCATAACAGGTCCGTCAGAACAGACGGGCAAAGAAACCAGAGAAACGTCTCCTGCAGAGCCACCTTTTACAAGCTCGGGTCACTTAATTAAAAAAAAAAGAAGTTTATAGGTTGTGAGTCAGCAAATAAAAAGCTGACTTATAAATGTTTATGATTGCAAAACCTTGTTCAGTTCTGAATTAAAAAGTTTGACAAGCGTTTTCTCCAAGCTTCTACAGACTGTAGATCACCTTCAAGAGTCTTTGCATCATCTTGAGTCCTCACTACGAACCATCATTTGCATAATTCTCTGCTGTTAAGGAAATCTCTGTTGGCTCTACTGATGTACTTGTGGGTGTTGCATGCTTGTTACGCCGCTTCACACTTAGTTTCTACACAGAGTTACAGTAAAACCCCGAATTATTCATACCCCAGCAAAATATATCGCTTTTTGTTTAAATGTAATTAAAAATTGAAAAAAAAAGTTCACACTGATCCCTCCTGTATGCCGTTTTATTAGATGTGTACCCTGCCTTTGCTCAACAGCTGGGATAGGCTCCAGCAGCCCAGTCACCCTAAAAGGCATTTATGAGGTTTAGAAGATGGATGAATAGTTTTATATATCACTTAGGCATTAAAAACACTTATTTAGGAGGTGTTAATGCACTCTATTGAAAAATAAAGGACCTGCCAGTGACTACAGCTTTAACTAGAAACACCAAAGGCAGAAGGTTTGTAACTTCTTGTGAAAGTATCTGATGTCTTAAACTTTAAAAATGGCCGAGGGAGCTCAAGGCTGCTCTTTCAAAAGCACGACATGCTGCAAATCAAAAGCTTTCATTCCAACTCAGTAGAGCCATTTCTGCCTCTGTCTCTGGTGACTGCACTTTGAAGTAAAGAGCGCATAAGCTAACCCATTTGTTTAATGAATTATTACTCTCCTAAACAAAGAGCTGCACACACTTCTATGGACATCAATGGTTATCATAGTTTTAAACCTCTTAGGTCTTTAATTAATTAAGCTGTAAAACCTTTTCTTTGGGATTTCTTAAGGGGGAAAATGTCACACAGTTAACCAATAATAAGATGTTAAATCTGGAGACTTCTTATTTGTTCTGATTAAAATTAGATTCAGATCAGAGCAGTTGGTGTGGTTCATAAACTAGTCATGAAGATGTGTGTTTTGCATTTTTGGTTGCTTGTTCACTAAATCTATTAAGACTTTGAAAAAATTAACCTCTCAAACTCTGCCTAACTGAGTCTTCTCCGTATCTTATTAAAGGTACGTCAATGATTCTCAATCACCAGCCCATTGTTTTTGTCATTGTTGTTTTTTTGGAGTATTTTCACAACAAACCTGCATGATCCACGTCAGATTTTAAATCATTGGACATTCCCTTTTTGTTTGTGAAGTGTGACAGCTTAACTGATTCTCTTTTTTTTTTTTTTGAATCTGACGAGGATCAAACGTCAGCACTGAGTCGTCTGGTTTAATTTACAAATTCCTTTTTTTTTATTTTTTAAGATAAAAAAGAACACCTCTGGTTAATGGGCATCACTTGTGATACAGATATTTTCCATATGTTTAACTCTAGAACACTTTCTCTATGTAAAGTTACACCATCAATTTTGCCGGGTAATTTTTATCTGATATAATATACCCAATAAAAAGTATTTGTCATAAAAATAGGTCAAAATATGACAAAACATGGTAAATTAGAGTCGTTTTCTTTTATTTCAACTGTCGTATATGTGACAAAATGGAAAAGATATAAAGATCCTAAAAACATGCTTGAAATGTCTGGAAAAAATAGGATTTGAGAACAAAAAATTCCTAAAAAAAAAAAAAAGATTAAGATATTTGGAGACTTGGCTTTTGGTCAACCGGCGATAGTGCTCTAGTGTTAATTAAGTGTTGATTTTGGCTACTTCATGTCACTTGTTTTTAATTCTCTACTCAAATGATATATTCTTATAGTTTTGGGATCAAATAAATCAAGCAACACCTCTTTAGAGTCAATCAAGAACTAAACAATTTGGTTCAAGAAAATGTCTAAGTTTGGGTCATTTATTCATTGTTTTTGTCCATATACAGTACTTTCTTGGCCTCAGCTGACTTAGTTCCAGTCTTAGTGCTCTATCTTTATTTCTGTTATTTATTTAAACATTTTGATAAGCAATGGGAGAAGATGCCACTTCTCATTTTCAAGGCTTTCCTCCTGTTGAGTTTAAAACTACAGAAAAAGCAAACAAAGTAGAGTTAAGTAAAAAACAAATGAAGAGAAAAAGGCAAAAAATACAAATTATGATTCAAATAAAGCACATAACAAACACACATGGACACACACAGTTACAGTGTAACATAATTGATGTATAAATAAATATTTTCAGAGCTTCATGATCATGGAAACAAAAGCGTGTAGGTTGTAAGTGTACTGAAAGAGTTCTCCTAAATGATGTTAAAGATGTGCAATAGCATGTAGAAGTGGTAAGGTTGTTCCATTCCTTGAGAGCATTAATGCTAACAGAGCTTTTCTATCAAGTCTGTGATCGTGAAAAATATTTTTGATTGTTTTTGTCCAAATTTTAAATGTATCAACATAATTTCAATCAATTTGTCATTTGCATCAATGTCATGTCCACAGTGGAACATGTGAATATGTGAGCTGGAAACGGCTATGAGCTCATATCTGGAGGAATATGTTGGTCATGAGTGAAGTTAATAGGTGTTTTCTAATATTGTAATTATTTCAAATTCTTTCTCTGAGTCATGCTGAAAAATTAGCTGTTAATATGATGGAAAAAGTTGGACTGCAAACTGTTCTACTGATGTCAGCAGCTAAACCTAATATTTTTACATGCATATTTTATAGCATCCCACTTTGAAGAAGAGAGAAGAGGCAGATTTGACTGCAACAAACCGAGAAACCATAACTCACACTAAGCATTCGGGGCTAAACACCGACACAACTTCTGAAAATGAATGAAGATGGCTGCAAGAACAGCACTCCCTTATCTTTGTGTTCCTGCCACGAGCGCCTCCCCTATCTCGGATTCTGCTTGTCTTGTACCAGATTGCTACAGACGGAGCCGAGGTGCCGGGCTGACCCTGAGCTGTCATTGTTTTCCTTGGTGCCCTTCCTTTTCCCTCTCTGTTCCACTTCAGGAGCTGCACAAAGACAGATGATCGTGGAGATATAGTTAGAAAAAAAAATAGGTGCTTGTGTGTGTGTTCTGTTTGTCAAAAGTGTGTGGAGTCCCTCACCTGAAATGTCAACGACGTCCTATCTGGGGTGTCTGTGCTTTTTCAAACTGACAGGGGGGCCTTCAGTTGATCTGTGGTAAAAATGGCTGGGATTGCAAAAAGAAAAAAAAAGTGTGATAAAAATGGAAAGAAACTCCTGATCTGGAATTAGGGCTGTAACGATTTATTGATTTAAATTCCTACAATCTAACAAGATCAATCTGTCTGAGGCAAATTGTTGATTGAGTCGACCTAAATCATTAGAGAATAATCTCATAATGAAATGAATATCAATATTGGAAAATACCATTTGGAATGAGGAAGAGTGAATTTATTTAGCTATAACGTAAAAGTGAGGTCACAAACAACAAACATGACATCATCAAACCATTATCATAGTTTGTATTTTGCAAAGATGTGACCATAGTGTGGTATCATGTTCTAATATTCAGTTTTTATTATGAGGTGGAAAAGCTAAACTTTATGAAATTAAAATATGAATGGATTTAACATTCATTCTTGTTTATTTATTTTTTGCTTGTTCACACTTGATTCTCTTGCAAGAAATTCAAGGAATCTGGAAAAGTTCCCCTGCAATGTACGGTTTGGGGCAACTGTGGTGCAGAGGTAGAGTGGTCGACCTCTGAAAGGAAGATTGCAGGTTTGGTTCCCGTCTTCCCCACTCATATGTGTCAAAATGCCCTTGGGCAAGAAATGGAACTCCAGATTGCTCCTCATGGTTATAGGTTGTTCAGTGGCCGCCATCAGTGTGTGATTGGTCTTCTAATAAGAAAGGACTATCTAAATACCATTTCTCCAACTTCACCTGCACTGTTCAGTACCCAGGGATTTACCCTGATCCCGGTCTCTTTGCTTCTTGGTTATATAGGGACAGTAAATTTAGCTCCACTTGCAGCAGATTGTACGATACCCTGACGTACACTGGACCTATGACATTTTCCCCCATGGATAAGTGAGAAACCACCATCTAGAGCAAACTGGTGTTGACTTGTTGTCATTTAACTTTTTCCTCTGGAACACCTGACCCGTCTGCTCCACTCCGTGAAGAATCATTTTACAAAGATCTGGACTCCTGAGCTCCACTTTACCCCTCTGAAAAAAAGGAAAACGTGTATCAATTACTAAAAAATCATATTGGTTTATTATCAAATTAAAATTTTGAGTTGATAATTTACCCAACTTACAAATTGTACTTCATAAAGCTAATATTTTTCAAAGTTTTAGTTTTATTTTTCAATATTTTTCATTTTTTGCAGAGCATCTTGATATAGCCTCTATATTAAAAACTTTAATCTTTGACTAAAATGTATGGGTTATTCCTTACTTTCTTTTCCAATCTGGATTTTTTTTTTTTAAGTTATTATTATTAACCCCTTAACAACTGATGCGTCGTTGGTGAACACAAAATTTTTTAACAAAATCTCCTTCAAAATCTTTTGGGATTATGTTGATCATATTAACGAAAAGTTGCAGTAAATCAATGAACACAAATACTGGAGCTCCAGTGTTGAAGGGTTAATAACTATTTATGTATTTGTTTGTTTGCTCCCTCATTCATTCATTCATTTATCAAACCCTGTGAGAAGGAATCTTGTTTTGGTTAACATTGTTGCAAGAATCTTTAGTGCTGTTGCTGAAATATGTTTGTGTTTGTTGAAAATATGTTGAAAAGACAATAAAAAATCATTAAAAAGAAAATACTTTCTTATAAATGCTATTTCCATTTGATTATCTTGCAAAAAATACAATAAATCTTGAAAACTTCACCTGCATGATTCCATACCAGGTATTTATATCTCAGAGTTACACTGGTTGCACTTCATTTTAGGTCAGTGAATTAGATCGTTCTAAATGAATCAATATCGACTATGAATGAGTTCATCAATAGTTATGATACATGTCTGTGCTTTTTCAAACTGACAGGGGGTGTAAAAATGGGTGGGATTGCAAAAAACTATGTCATAAAAACAGGAAACAAATCCCTAATCTGGACTATATCTAAGATTTGTGGATGCATATTTATAGTTACCAGGAGGTTTTTAGAGACAAAACGAGACTGACACCCTTACAGTTCCTGAAAAAGCTGCAGTTTATATTCTGCTCATGTGTGCACAACCACACACACGCACAGCATGACGACACTCCAGCATCCAGCGCAAACACACACTTCTAAATCATCTGGTGGTCTGCTGCAGAGGTACACAGACACAAACACAAACACACCTTCCCCCCACCAGCAGCCCACCCTCTGCAAACCTGCCGAGTCCATGATGTAATGCAGCTAGACCCCTCCTCTGCTGCCTCTCCCTCCCTCCGTCTCTCACACTCCTTCTCCTCATTCTATTGGTGGCTCCTGTCTGCATCTGCTGGATCAGCTCCGTCTCCCCTGCACTCATGCACGCACGTGCACGCGTCCACGCTCCCTCTCACACACGCTCCTTACACATGCACCACCGGGGGGATTCCTCCGCCACTGCAGCCTCAGCTCGCATCACCTGGCCCCCCGTTCTCCTGCCATGAGGAGGGCGCACGGTGAGTCTCCTCCTTTTTTCTCTCTCTCGTGACAGCAGACGGTTGTGGATCTGTAAAAAAAAGACAAAAGGATTAAAACAGGACGTTGCTCCACTGTGCGGACCGTGCGGGACAAACGCCGGTCCAAATGCTGCCACTGCAGCCTGGATGAGAGGATGCTGAGTTTGTGCGTGGAGCCATGCGGGGATGTGAGTGCGTTTGATCACTTACTACAGGTCATTTTCATGCCGGCCGTGGACTGCACCCAGTCAGGGTGCAGGCTCATTGTGTGTCAGATCCTGGGGAGATGCTGAAAGTCATGGCGTGGTCGGTGCACGTGTGCGTGAGTGGAAAACTGGTTAGTATGCATATGGAGAATTGGAACTGGAGAGTCTAAACATGCCCCAGGGTGTGGAATGATCTCTTCTTTGAGAAACGTGAGTCTCTTTGATTTGAGAGGAAAAGATGCTGAATGACTTTAACATCCAATCAAAGCTGCTTCTTCAAGTTCCTGAGTTTGCTTTGACTTCTGCTTTTCGGTTTGATTTAGTGCATTTAATTAGGCTTTTTTCACATCAAATACAGAAGGGTGAGTACATGTGGTGTCAACTTATGTGACATTTGGTTCCCTGCCATGGATTCTGTCACTGAATTAGTGGAAAAATTCAATTATTTCTTGTCTTTTGACTGTTTAGTGACACACGATTGTTAATGAAACTAAAAGAAACAAAATCACTGGAGCATTTTCACTCATCATAAAGCCAATTTGTATTTAACTTTATCTTTCCAATTAATCTATGCATGTACGTGTTTTTTTTTTTTTTTTTCACAACCAGACACTTTATGTTATAAATCTTTGTAGTACATTTCAAACACTACTCCCAACAAACATTCTTATTTATTTAGCCAACTCTAAGTAAAGTAATCTTTTATGATGCTGCAGCCACACAGTAAAACCCTGCGAGATGTTTGGATTCAGCTCAGTTCAGATTCCCTTACGGAGGAGTGTAAGTGAATTTTCTTAATCGGTGGTTAGCAGATGAGAGGCTTCTTCCTTCAGGCTGTTTAACTTTGACATTACCTCTGTGGCTAAAACAATAACTAATTAGGTTTTAAAATGAATAAGTCACCGGGTAAATGGGGGAGTGTTGTTCACACATGGTGGGTTTTAGAGCATTTAGTGCAGGGTCATGCTGAGAAAGTTCATATTGATTTGTTTTTTGTTTAAATCCAATTACAGTATCACACAGCATCTTGTTACAAAGACGGTTTTAGCTAATACTACAGTTAGATGCTGCATTTTTCAGCATAAGGCTAAAAATAAATGTTCTTTTTCTCATTTGGGGTCACAAGGCCGCTATACAGCCAACCCAGCTACTGTTGGTCAAAGGCGGGGTACACTCTAAATAGGTTGTCAGTCTGTTGTAGGGCCTCAAACTTTCTGGACTCTTAAAGTCACCTTACTATAGAAAGAGTAAATTCAAAAATTAATTAAAATCCATAACAATTTTTAAAAAATGGATCAGGAGTATGATCTTGTAAAGAGAATGGTTTTGAGTTTAACTGTGAAGCTTGGAAGAGAGTCAGTGTTTTGGATGTCAGAGGGGAGAGGGTTCCAAAGCTGGGGGGCAGAGTGACTGAATGCGCTGCCCCCCATGGTGACGAGGCGAGTGGTAGGAACAGCCAGCTGGGGGGCAGATGAGGATCTTAGGCAGCGGGTGGGAATAGAAACTGGTAGGAGATCCTAAAGGTATGGAGGGGCGTGGTTGTGAGCGGCTTTAAAAGTCAGAAAGAGTTTC
>NC_050514.1:23939671-23972104 GCF_002922805.2 Oryzias melastigma
AATAGGTTGTCAGTCTGTTGTAGGGCCTCAAACAAACTAGTACACCTAGAAGTCTTTCTGGACACTCAAAGTCACCTTACCATAGAAAGAGTAAATACAAAAATTAATTAAAATCCATAACAATTTTTAAAAAATGGATCAGGAGTATGATCTTCTAAAGAGAATGGTTTTGAGTTAGAGAATGGTTTTGAGTTTAACTGTGAAGCTTGGAAGAGAGTCAGTGTTTTGGATGTCAGAGGGGAGAGGGTTCCAAAGCTGGGGGGCAGAGTGACTGAATGCGCTGCCCCCCATGGTGACGAGGCGAGTGGTAGGAACAGCCAGCTGGGGGGCAGATGAGGATCTTAGGCAGCGGGTGGGAATAGAAACTGGTAGGAGATCCTAAAGGTATGGAGGGGCGTGGTTGTGAGCGGCTTTAAAAGTCAGAAAGAGTTTCTTCGAGTGGATCTGGTGAATAAGTCATGGTCCTGGACAGGAGTGATGTGAGGGGTAGAAGGGGTCTGACTGATGATTCTGGCAGACAAGTTTGGAACTAATCAGAGTTTTTTTTTCTTTTTTTCTTTCCTGGGAATCAAAACAAAGGGGAATTGCAATAATCAAGACGTGAGAGAGGGATGGAGACGGTGACTGTCACGGAGGTGGAAGTAGACTGACTCGTTGATGTTATTGATGTGGGGAGAGAATGCTGTCAAGGATGACACCCAGACTCTCTACCTGAGGAGAGGGGAGGATGGAGGAATTGTCAAAGTTATGGAGTTTGTTGAGGGTGGACTTTGTACCAACCAAAAGAAGTTTTGTTTTATCACTGTTAAGTTTGAAGTGAACCAGGATTTTATTGCTAAGAGACAATTGGTGAGGGAGGAGAGGGAGTGGAGTCAGGTTTGGAGGACATTTAAAGCTGAGTGTCATCTGCGTAGGTATGGAACAAAATGTTGTTTTGGTGAAAAATGTGCCTAAGGGGAAGAAGATAGATGAGGAAAAGAAGATAGATGAGGAAAAGAAGGGGACCCAGGGCAGAGCCCTGTGGCACACATGTTCTTGGATTGTGAGAAGCTGGAGGAAACTCCACACTAAAACATCCCAGCCTATCCCTGCTTAGACTATCCTATTTTTTTAATACTGGCCTTATTACTGAGCACTTGATTCAAGGATGGATTTTTTTTAACTGTAGCACAAAGCGAATCATACAGTACCAACAGGTCTCAAAATAAAATACAGTCACCTGTTGACTTAAAGGGTTGCAGATGTATTTCTAAAGCTTTGGGACTTGAAGAAGCTGTAGGGAAAGTGTAATGTAAATACATCCAGATCAAGGATTGACATCACTACTTCTTAAACATATCAAAGAGCTTAATAAGTACATTAATGTCAGACAGCAGTGGATGCAGTTTGCTTTTCCCAGTTAACACTATGCAGTATGGTTTTCTTTTCATTACTTCGTGGAGGACTTGTTTGTGATTAGAATTCTTCTAACTGGTCAGAAGACTGTAAAGAAGATGGTGTATGTATCTCACTCTTGTGTTCATTGCAGTGTGTAATACAAGTACGGTTACTTTACTACAACTCTGAAATGATTTTGGACCAAACTTAATTAACTTTATGCAGGTGAGAGCTGTGCACTTGTAATTGTAAAAATAATCCAAATTACATTTTTTTCCCAGTTCACCTGATTTCCTGTGGATTGAGTCAAAGTTAGGTTCCACCCCTAAATAATTCATCCCTTTTCTAATCCTACTTTATTCCCATTTGGTGTCAAGGGGATACTGGAACCTGCCTAGCTACCATAAGGTGACAGTGGAGTTACCCTGCAGGGCAACACAGAATTAACCGTACACACACCTATGGGGCAATTTAGAGTCACCATTTAACCAATGAAGCATCCTTTAGGACTGTGGGAGAGCTGGAAACACAGAACCACTTAGACATTTGACGCCCTGTGCTCTTCAAGCTTAACACAGAAACCTAAAGTAATCCCTTTCTGGGATTTGAACCAGAGCCTTCTTGCAGTGAGAGGAGAATTCGCCACCAAGCGGCCCCACCTCTGATTTCATTCTTGCAAATTCAAAGACAGCCACAATCTGATACTCTGAGAGGTAAACCGCACAAAAGTGATTGCATGAGGGGAGGTTGGACATCACCTCAGAGGTGGGAACCTAGATTTGAGACTTGAGTCACACTTAAGTCTCACATGTAGAGACTTGAATCAAGACTCGAGGTTTGAGACCTGTGAACAATGTTCATTTGTTTGTCATTGTTTTTTTTTAGTTCTGGGTCATCGCTTTCAGGTCTTAAAACAAGAAATCTCTGAACGCAGAAACAAGAACTGCCTGTTATTGTGTAACAAGTTTGCTTAAAAGTGGCTTAACCCTTGTGGCATGATTACATCAAAAGTGGGGTCATCTGGACGCCACAAGACATAAAATCCTGTCCACATTTGTCATGCAGGGATCACACATCAATATAAGGGTCGGGTCATCTGGACCCCATAGGAGAGCATGATGGGGAAATAAGTGTTCATATTAACCTGAAGTTTTAAGCCCTTTGATGGACCGGCTGGTAGAAGAACGAACCACAGGTTAAAAAGAAAACAAAAAGTAAAAAGTGGGTTATTTTTATTTTTTATCCAAAATTTGCAAAAAAAATGTTACTAAGTTACAAAGTTGAGCCTATAATGGAGGTCAGCTGAACATAACTCAAATGAAACTCAAGTTTCAACAGAGTTCAATCCAATTTAACAAGATACCAAACAAAATTGACCTCCAAGGGGGTTTATATAGTGGCTGATCAAACCATTGACACAAACGGGGAGAGGAGACTACACAAAAAGTTCATGTTTTACATAAACAGAAAATTACCTTGATAAAGCTCATGTTTATTCAAAATAAATTAAATAAATAACTACTTAAAGTTGCCTTATAAATAAACAAAAAGTCTAAATTAATAATATCTGTTCCCCCTCTTCCCGTCTCTAGTGGTTCACTCCAACCTCCACCAGGAAGTAACTACAAAAAATTAAGAAAATAAAGAAATTAACTAAACTAAATAACTAAATGTGCATGCTAATACAATTTAATCTTGCTCTGATAAATAAACAAGACAAATATAAATAATAGATTGTGTGTATTAATGTTGCTGTAACTTAAAATAAAAAATAAAAGGATGTGGAGTAACTTTAGTGTGTGTGTGTCACTAATTACAGCTTATGACCTGACTTCGACTTGAAAAAAAGCTTCTTTTTTTATTTTTTTTTTTTACAATAAATGTAATTTATCTAAAGAAAAAAAATGTGAATGGTAAAAAGAGATCAATTGGAGCTTTAGAACAGCTTACAGGACATTAAAGATAAAACCAAACTTTGTTATTGTGGTATATATGTTTCAGTGGTGTCAGCTAAAGCTTCAAGCTGGGCAGAATTCCAAGTTTTAATTGAGCTGTTCATTTCATAGATTTATCTGAAAACCCCTAAAGAATAAACCTCAAGACAAAGACAGAAAACCTCATCATTTTCTTGTTTTTCCAATTTAAAGCCGCACCATATTCACTACCATGATTAATAAAGTTTGTTCATTAAATCGTCTAAACCTCATTAAATCCCTTTCTGTGCCTGGAGGCCCCGCTCCCCCTTCATTCCCCCTTCCCGCTGTGCAGCTGTGCAGGACCTTCACCTATGCCCTCCTGCTGCGGCACCAACAGCCTCCCAGCTTCAAAACCATAAGCAAAGATCAAGACAAAGATAATGTATAGACTGAGCAAACACACGCACTGCTGTCTTCATCTAAACTGCACTGACACCATTCTCCTCTCTGGGGAACACCAAACCACATTTAGGTGCATTAATCTCATAACATCCCATAGAATTCAAATTATCACCACATGTCAACCCTTCCCCCAGAAGCCATTGAACAGCTGATGCATCATCAGGAACAGACATCATATGGCTCTGGTGTGTTCTGCCCTTTCTTTTTCTTTACATTTCTGTCTGTGGATGATTTGTGCTGGTAAGCTTTCTTTTTGAGTAACAGTTCAATAAAACAGATGGACTGCTGCTGATATTCTTAGCCTTTCTTGGCCCCCTCTCCGCTGCAACAGACCGCTGACCTGTCCCGAGTCGGCATGAACTCTCGCAGAGTGACAGCTGGGTCAGACTCCAGCCTCTGCACACTCAGAGTCCAGCGGCTGTGGAAAATTGATGGACATGATTAGAATCCCTTGTTTAATTATCTCCCCTGTCACTGCAAATGGAAGCCTTCTTCTGATGTCCTCGGAAAAAAAGCAGGGAAGCAGCAGGGAGGCGGTTACACATCCACATAAAAAAAATAAAATAAAAAAAAACTGGAAGGGGCTTTTTTCTTTGATATCACAGGCTGCCTTCCAAGGAGATGGAGAGACTACTACATTTTCTTAATAATTACTTGATCTTCTTTGGTGCTCACTTTTTATTTTAAAAAAATGTATAATTTCATTAACCTTCTCTACCTTTATTGACATGTAAACACACACTATTTGTGTTTGTATGTTTGTGTTGTGCTTTTGTTTTAACGCACTTTACCATTTTTGACACTAAAAACATCTAAAAATGGATGGAAAACAACAAAAAAAGTCAAGGCTAAAAACAGTTAAATTATTTTTATTAATGAGATGCTATTAAAGTAAATAAATAGGATCTGTGAAGGCCGTTTATGTTGCTTTGAGCCTTTTTTTGGGTTGGTAAACAAGAAGCCAGATACCCAAATGTGTGTCATACACTTAACCCCAATAAAAGCACCACGGGTGGCCATGGCCTTAATATGAATGGCTTCTGCATGCTCCCTTTGTTCAGGTTTACAGTGAGGAGATGTATATGATTCATCCGATTTAGGACGTTTAATGACAGCTTCAGAAGGGATTCTGCTGCTGGTTAGATACCAACCACCTTTTGTTTCATCCTCAGTGAGTCTCTCTGCGTGAGGTCTCCGCACACTTTCCACTGTGAAGAAGAGACTAACTTGTCCTGATTATCTCTCAGTCACACTTTTAGCTTTTTTTTTAATGGATCAGAGCGCAGAGAACAGAAGTGTAATTTAATAAGGGCTCATTCTTGGAGGAGTTCTTACTGCTGAGCGTGTGGATCCACCCCTGTTGTTTTAAGACCGTCTCTGGTATAAGTTGGATGATTTTCATCTTCACAGAGGTAATTCTGAGTTGAATTTGAAGGATTACTTTGGGGTTGAGTAGATGAAGGACTAGACAAAGTAAAGCTGATGGAAAGGGAGAGAAAAACGATAAATTTAACCCCCAACTGTCACTGGTTTTTTCCAGTTTAGGGGCGTGTGGAGGGAAATGTCGGCCTTTGCCTCATTTGAGATGCAGTTGCACAAAACCAGCCACAAAGTGTCAACGTTTTGATTATAACTTGTCAAGTGTCTGTCAAACTGAGCCATCAGGATGCAGCCTCCAGCATTCTGAGGTTAGCTTTGTGTAAACAGTCCAAATATCTGGTGAATTTATTACACTGTTGTGGGTCACCAAACTCCAAGAGCTGGGGACTCATTCTGCATGCTGTCCTCTTCCCTGCAGGTGTAAAGAGTGCTGTGAGTTAATCCTTGTTTGGATAAAATAATCTTTATTTTGGCGGCGTGTTCTCAGCACAGCAGAAAGGCCACCGCTTACCGTTGTTTTGAATTCAAGGAGGAAACTGAGTTCACAGCTCTTTCTTTCCAATTTCTGCAAGAAAAAGAGATTACATGAATAGTGGATTCTGGTTCTCCTCAGGTCTCTGCTTTTGTACATAATCCCCTGTAATTCTCTTTGTGGTGGGCACTCTCAGATGTCAGTCATTGTTTGATGGCTGGAGGGTAGTCCTGCGAAGAAAAAACGAGCTGAAACTTGAGACAAGACCACAAGAAAAGTTCACTGTTATGAGAGAGGACATCAATGTTTTATTTTATGCTCCAAAAGACATTTGAATGTGATACTATTCTTTTTTTATATAAATCACTTGAAATGAACAAGTCTGCATATGAGAAAAAATAGTTTGCAAATGGTACAACAACATAATATATATTAAAACAAAAAATAAACAAATGTTTTAAAGAAAACAAGATACCCTTTTATTACATTTTCAACATTTTTTCTCAGAACTTTTACAGTTATTTAGTGTAACAGGTTTCTCTGTGTGTGTTTTTTGTTCTTATATTGTTTGATAATGTATTCCCGTATAATTCCTAAATTACTTTTCTCATCCTATCTTATTCTTTCTAGTCTTGTCTCATATTATCTTATCTTATCTCATCTCCAACCATCTCATCTTATCCAAAGAAAGTGGGCATAATTGTCAAACAGCAACACTGAAGTTTTCTTAACACAAAAATTCCAGTTTTAAAACTTTTCAGTTTTTCTAAACAAGTTAGTTTTACTAAAATTAAAAAATCTCGGCTTCTATCAAAACTACTACCATACCTCTATATACACATGTATTGTTTTTTCTGTCATATATGTCCACCCATTTCATTGTATCTATGCATTATCTTGTATTTTGTTGACTTTTTCCTTAGTTGTTGCTTTACATCAGTCTATCTGTGTTGTTCTGGTTCTGCTGTTTTTTTTCTCTGTTGTCCTTTCTGTTCATTTTAGCTTATTGTCTTTTTTACTGAGGGACTATCAACCTGTCTAGGGACTAAACATGGAAATTAGTTTAATTCATTAGTTTTATATTTGCATTTTATTGTTATATTAATTGATGAAGTATCTGTCTTCTATAAACAAACAAACATGCATTTAGCAGAGGTTTGATGTGACTTTTTTCTTTAGAACTTTAGCGTGTAAACTAAAACTTTGTCATTCTTTGTATTAAAAACAAAAACATCAATGCTTTGTGGTGTGTTGGCGCTTAGTAGTGATCCGTGCGCGTGTGCGCGGCTCGCGTGAGTTGAGTGTTTGCAGACAGGGCGCGTGTGCAGTGGGAGGGGCTTAAGTTTGGGGCTTGAAGAGGAGCAGCGTTTTTCCTCTGCGCTACAGGAGACTCACATGGTTGGACGGTGTACCTCACGGACGCGCTCTCGGACCCGGTTATCCTCCTCTCCGCGCGCACGTTGTGGATTTCGGCGTTTTTCCTCCTTTGTTTCCCGACAGTTTGACCATCTGCAGCCCGGAGCGCTGCGCTCACGCCGGTAAGGTTCACACCTTTTCCAACCAGCAGACGCGGGGCGCACGGTGTGTAGTTGTTGGAGAGGTAAAACCTCCTTTTTTCCTTTACTAGATCTGAAAAAACATTAAAAACGTTTGGTTTATTGTGGAAGGACACATTTAAAACGCAGAAAATGAACCAGAAGGTTTGTATTTGGAGAGCAGACGCATGCAGGCTGATATTTAAAGCTCTCACCCAGTTCCTATTGGCTCCATACATGAAGGGGAAAAAGCTAAAATTCATGTTTTGTTCTGTTCATTAAGCTCCAGGGCACTTTTTCCATCTTCTCGTGCGTTAACGGCCATCAAGTCCAAAGAAAATCAGCTTTTTATCAGTAAAAACAGCTGAATCTGATTTTTGTCCAGCTTTACTCCCCCTCCAAATGACATCTCCCTTATCTGTCGCTCCTCTTGTCTCCTCCTTGCTGGTTTGTTTTAGTGTGCTGAGTCTGACATTACTCACATATCACATGTCTCCAAAACAAGCATGCCCTGACCCTGGATTTGACCCCTTCATTTCAAAGATTTCTGTCTATAAAATCTGGGTTTTATCCAGATCTGCAGGGGCAAATAAAGCATTTTGTGGTGCACAAAGAGCCAACTCCTTATCTTTGTTTACATGACACTGATAGGTCTCCTTTGGTTCAGACAGTAAGTGGTCAGTGGAGCCTTCTTCTGTTGCTGTCTCCTGCTGTAAATGCTGTAACAAGGTTGTTTTCTTTTCTACTATGTTTTAAAAGCATCTTAGCTAAGCATCAGCCCTCCCTCCCTCTCGTTTTACTCACAATTAGGCATACACAGACCTCCACCCACACCCTGAAGCACTCAAAACAAACAGCCTCCACCCAGCGGTCCTCCTGCTGTAACAACTCCTGAGGAGTGGTCAGCGTGTTTGGGGGAGTGAAGCCGCAGGTCAGGGAGCTTTTAATCTGAAAAGGTTGGAGATATCTCGTGACTGCAGTAACTGGAACTGCTCAGTGCAAACGGATGGGATGGTGTGTTGTCCTGTGCAGCATCCCATACCGTGCTGAGATGTGGGAACGTGGCCATGCGCAGGGCTGGAGTCGGATCGCACCCAGAGACACGGCTGACATGAAGCCAGTCTCTCTGGTTTTCATTAAGCGAGCTGAATTGCGTGAACGACCTCAAAAGAACAAGATTTCAGTGTATTCCACGCAGAAAGAACAGAGTGTAAAATCTGATTTCAGGATTTTTTACACACCGTTCTGCCAAATATCTGGCAGTGAAAGCGCTTCAGGTTGAGGAATTTGTGGCGGTTCTTGAGAAAAATCACACTTGGTCTTCACACACTGAGGATTAGCTTTATTGGTTCCACATTCCCATTCAGTCATTTAAAATTTGCAGGTACTCTTTCTGCAGCTCATGCGTGGCTTTGTCCGCCAAATGCAAGGCCATTCATATTCAGTGTGCCCTGCAGGTCCTGTAGCCCTGTGGGGGGGTTGACTTTTGGGGTTAAAACTGGGAGTCTGTATTTTTTAAAGGTCTCTTTCCTGCAAAGCCTGACATTCTTTCACAAATGAGATTTTTTTCCTGCTTCTTTTATTGTGGCATCAATTTAAAATGCAGCTCGGTGAGGCTCGTTGCTGGTTTTACGTCACCCACCCTGATGAAAATGGAAATGGTGTTTTTGATATTTTGAACATGCTCTTGTGAAGCTAAAAACTGCATTTCTGAGAGCATTTCTTTATTCAAATCATTAATTTGGAGCAGATCAAGCTGCTTGAATCTTGTTGCAATTTACAATTGTAGTGACAAGAATGATTCTGAATTGGATTCTCATTCTGAGATGGGATAAAATGCTGCTTGAAAAGCTAGTAAGAGTGATGTAGGGCCTATAACAGCAAGCTGCAAGCTCTTTGTTCAGTTCTGATGTATCTACTTGCAGACTGATAGATCAATGTATGTTTTTTGGGGGTTGTGAGGGGCTGTAAGTAGGGCTGGGTATCAATAATTTCTGGAATTTATTCAATTCAGTTCACCAGGGTCTGGATTGATTCGATTCCGATTATTTATCCACTCAAGTTGATTCAATGCAATTTTGAGTTTACATGGTTTACACATTTAGACACATCTGTTTAGAAATAAATTGATAATCTATATGTTTTCAATAATTTTTATCTGGTATAGTTCACATACTGTAAAATTTATTGGTGAACTAATGAGATTGTTGGTACCAAACAGTGTTTTATGGGTTCTCTAAAGGAGAAGTTCTAACAAAAATGTTCAGATCATTAACACTGTAAACATTGTTCTGCTTCTCCTTGAGGGCGTTTCAGTTTGGCCACCTGGTGGAGCTCATGCTATAGGAGTACACTTTTTTTTATCAAGAAGAAGAAAATAATGAGCAAAAAATGGTACAAATTGATCATTTAAAACACATTTCCTTAAAAGTTTGGAAAATTCCTGCCTGTGAGTATACAGTTAACAATGTATGCTTACGTTGACCAAGCGTTAGCATTAGCCATCCAATGGGAAATTCCATTAAACATTAGCAACAAGCTAGCGGACTTTAGATTTGTGTGCTAAATTAATCTCTATTTTTATGATAAATCCTGATCTATATTTAAGCTAGAGGGGCAGCGTGTAAATTGATGTTGGGAAATGAGGATGGGCTTACATTGCAACATCTCTGAGGTCACATTTCTAATGATCTCCTGCTGCTCTGTTGAAACTATGACCTAGAAAACAAAAGGTTTTTTTTTTTATTTTGGCTAAAAGCAGCATAATCATCATTAATCTACCACTGCAAGTGTTTTTAATAGATTGGAGTGGGACTTTAACCTCATCAATTTTGATAAACATTCTGCATGTTTGGCTTTGCATTCCCATATTTATTTAAACGTGAACGTGCTTTCTTCATGTTCTGAATTGATTGTTCCAGGTTTCATGTAGTGGTGATAAAGCTTTAGCTTCATCTACAATAATCTTTGACTGATAACCTTTTAACAGGAAATTCTTATAAATAAATAAGAATTGACTGAATAATGTTGACGCTTGTAAAACACCAGTAACTGGGAAAGTTTGTTTGCAGGGTTCACATTCTGGCTTGTTTCTGCATTTAGGGGTCTTGGATCACTAACTTAACTGAGACTTGGGGGTCCACTCACACCACACCAAATGATGCACTCATAAAGTCTTTATCGCCAGGCACAGTTAACACACACGCCAATACAGTAGAGGCTGACGTTTACTCCATGTTGGTCGATGATCCATCACGGTTCATGTTCACAACACCACCGTCTTGTTATCGAGTGGAGGGGCCGGTACTGTTGCTCACCTCCGCTAGACGGGCCAGTGGACGTCACCAGAGCGATTACAGCTACCAAAACAGTCGTACTGTCCTTAAGGCCAGATGGACTCTGGAACAGTCCAATCGTGAGGCCTTCAGGGGCCCCAGCTGACGTTGTAAGTCGGCCCTTAAATGTCTTTTGGATAGAAAAATGCGTTGCGTAACACTGTTCTCCAGAGAGAAACCGATGTCTTCTTCTTTCCCTTCTGTTGTTTTGAAAGAAAGTGGAGGAAAAAGATAAGCTGTGACTTTTGGACTTTTGTGATGAAAAACAGACATGTTCAGTGTTCTGGAATGTTTTTCCTCAGATCTCCACTGATATGTGAATCTTATATTTCATTTGGGTTTTTACGTTCTGATTGTTCCCTGCTTCGATAATTCTTTTATTTCCCTATTTTCATATTGTTTTCAACTGTCAAGAAACAAATTTGTTCTTTGATTTCCATGTATCCATTGAACACAGATATGAAAGGACAATGTTCATTTTTATGTAAACAATTTCTCAAGTTTAGGGAAACAAACATCTCCTTTTTTTAGTTTTAAGGAGGAGATTTTTCATTTGTGGAGAACCTTTTCATAACTATAAAATAAGGTGCTTTTTTATGTTAAAAGGTTTACATTTCACACGAGCGGGAGAGAAAGTTGGCTCAGACTCGATGAAAAGCAGGACATTTTGTCATAATCCACAGAAAGGGCGAGAGAATTTATGTTTCTGGCTAGAACATTAAGAAGCTCAGGCGTGAGGCTCATTGCAGCAAACGTCACATTGAAACCACAGTTCAGCTGTTTTTCTGTTGAGGTTAAAGACAAGAACATATTTGACATAAAATAAGAAAATGTGTTGTTTTTTATGAATCTTTTATGGAATTATTCAGGATAGGGATTGTAACCTCTCTTGTGTTCAGTCCTCCTACACAGACCTTCTATTTCAGCGTTTAAAGACCCGCTCAGATGAAAATTGTGCTTTTAACATGTTCTTGTTCTCATGACGGAGGACATGTATAAATAAAAGTAAGCATTTCTTATTGTACTTATAAAGTATTTATTTATTTAAATAGCGGCAAATCGGTAGCAGACAAATAAGCTTGTAGCAGCAACGTAGCCACAAACTCTGCTCCATTCTGATGTCTCCACTTGTAGACGAATAAATCCAAACACATCTCCGTTTTCCTTGTCCGACTCAAAACTGTACTGCAGGATAGCTCTGATATTGCTCACATTTTTTATTTTTATTTTTTTATTAAGCTAATGTTAGCTTGAACTTGTGAGCTGCTATTAGCTAGCAGGAGAGAGTTAAGCCTCGCTTCCACTAAGCGGTTTGTTTTTACGGTGCATGTGTGTTGTAGACCGCTAGCGTGCAGCTAGCGCACCCTTTATGTTTGTAGCCATTTTCAATATAGACTTGTGACCAACAGAGTACACAGGAAACTGTAAAAACCTGAAGCTTAAATGAGCGCTATATCGGTGCTTCCTAATGTCGTCATCATTTTCTGCGAGTTGACAGGTGGCTACAGTGGCTCCGCCCCAACCGCCCGTTCCACTATTCAATTGACCTTCAGCCGATTGGGACCCCCAAGAGGTACGGGTCGGTACTGTTTTGCAGTGGAACCGCTCAAAATACTGGACCATACCGGACTGCTCAGTGAAAACGAGAATCAACCATTCCGCCTGCAATCCAGTGGCGAATTTCTGATAACCCCCTGCCGCTCTGCAGAAAATATGTCCTAAAAACCAACATATGCTTTTTTATTTTTGTCTAAAAATGGCATAATCATAATTAAAAGACTACATGATTTTACAATCAAACAGTATATGTATAGTGGGACTTTAACATTCATTTGAAATGTTTGACCATTCATAAAATATTTATTTCTAATTTTTCCTAATCATAGCTACTGTGATGGTGAGTTAAATGGAGAAACAGCTGTTTTTGTTTTTAGTGCTGCCATTTGTTCATCATGACGGGAAAGGCTTTTTTGTTCTTTTTGATTGGCAGGTGGGTGGACCAATGGATGGATTCAACAAATTTCTTTGTCTTTCCAAATTGTCAATTTTTCAGAAGAGATGTTCAGGCTGAACTCCAGTCAACAGGACTATGGCACTTTAGGCTTCATGTTCCTTATCTGGTCCGAGTCAAAGTTCAAACAAGTCGGATCGTTGGCCAGGGGAACGATGAATTTGATTTATTACTTCCTTGATACTCATGAGCTGCTCTCTCAGACTGATCCCAGATCTGACGGTAAACAAACCAGATGTGCTTCAGCTGTTCCTTTTTGAAGTGGACAGGTTTTACGGGGAGTAAACAGCCCTCTGCTTCGGAACCGTAAAACTGACAAATGACTCAAACGGTATCATGTTTCCACCTGGAATGAATAGTGGGAACAAAGTTATATTCTGGGCTTAAAGTAAAAAAAAAACTCAAATTTTACCTGAAGTGGTTTTTTATTTGGGGTTTAACAAGGTAAAACCAGGGCCAGAAACCAAATTCAGTCATCTGATACGCTTTAGAAATCCTGTTGCCCTGCTTGTCAAATCATGTAAAGAAATGAGTCTTCATGTCGGTGGTTTAACCACAGGGATTAATGGTGCCCCCCCCCACCCCCCATACACACCTCTCAACTTGATGTGTAACTCCTGAGACTGCCACAGCCAGTGAAGCCTTCAGATTTGGTGCTGTAATCGGCAAATGAACTGCCAGCACAGCATGATCCAGACATTACAAAGGCCTCCGTTGTGTGATTACATGACTGTGGATCTTCAACTCTCTTTTGTCACGCCACAAAGTTAGTCTACAATCTTTAGTTCCAGCCCACCGACGTGTGACGTCGTTCTGTTTTGCAGACTTGTGTTGCTTTTATGTCTGGGATCAAAATCACACTGAAATTTAGAAGCTAAAAGACACATTTTTTTTAATTGAGTGTTGAAATTTTTAACCCACAATGGAGACAAAAGCAATTAGAAACTTTTTTTTTTTGTTTTGTTTTTTTATGTTCGTACCCAAAGACTGAAGCTCTAATGGACTGGATTTCCTCATTGGTCGGTGTCCTTCATTAGTCTAAATGGGTCATCAGGTTTAAGTGTGTAGAGCTCTTTAAGCCATGAGCACATAATAAAAATACAAGAGGATTAGTGTAATCTGTTTTCTAGTGAATTTGCTGTCTGCTGGTAATTATGTTTGAGCGTAAAAAGTTTTTTTTTTTCTCTGCTTTATCACGTTGGCTGTGTACCTCCTATAAGACTCGGTACAGATTGATGCATTCCTCATTATTGACACTTTGCAAACATGAGCAATTTCTAACAGTTTTCTGACGATCTTGAATAATTTGAGGCACAAGCAAGTCTATAATATCAGAGGGACCGGGGTGACCCTAGTTCTCCTTTAAGTACTTATCTTCTACCAGCTTCTGCGTCAGTCTCTCATTTGAAATGATAATTACTACTTCCTGCCCGGCCAAGCGGAGCAGTATTTTCACTAATGCAAGAAGCAGTTTTAATATTCCCGTGAGCCGACAGAAGCTTAGATTATGCTGAAAAGTGGTGTCACATCTCGCTCTTTGCTCTTCTCTTCGCAGCGTGGAAAGGTAGCGTGCGGAATTGGATGTCACAGAGAGACAAGTCTAGTCAGAAACCTCAAAAGAAAAGGCAGAAGTGGGATTGAAAATCTCTTTGCTTTTGCATTTCAACAGTCCTTTTCACGCAGCTTTATCTTTGGGTGGAAAAAAGAAAAAAAGAAGCTGTCGTTGATCCTTTTTGCACTGACGCAAGCCGAAGAGCGCCCAGTTCATACATCACAGAAGAACGCATGAAAGAAGTAAGAGATGTTTGTGAGAGTAGGGTTAATGAACGCCTTTAATTTAACCGATTTAACTAAATCTTCCTACATTTATCGCAAGGAATGTGTTCCATAAATAACCTGTGATATGTGAAATCTGCAAAGTAGAATTCCAGTTGTTTTAAGTCTGAAAACTCCTCATGATTCACTTTTGTCTCTTATTTGAAGTCTCAAATTCAATTCAATTCAATTTTATTTATATAGCCCAATATCACAAATTCAATTTGCCTCATTGGGCTTCATGCCTGTAGTTTTTACAGATGCACAGATGGAGTCATAAAATATGCACAATAGGTAAAAACTAAACAGACTATAAAGAACGGTCATCCCTGTCCTTAGACCCTCCCTCGCGGTAAGGAAAAACTCCTAAAAAACCTGAGTCAGGAAAAAAAGAAGAAACCTTAGGGATTCCCACATGAGGGAGAGATCCCATCCCAGGACGGACAGGCGATACCAGAACGGTTAAAGAAAAGTTAGCTGCTAAAACTGCATATATGAGTAGAGTTCATTCATATAGAGCTGAGGGACGAGTGATGATTAAGTCCATAGTCCAGATGAAGCAGAACTGCAGTCCACGACCAGGAGCAGGAGGACAGACGACCCACCAGGACCCACCAAAGTTCAAACCATTATAGAAGAATAGGTCCAGTATTATAGAATTAAATCAAAGATCCTAGATTTGGCAAACTGAACGCATTTTATACTGAAGCCACGGCACAGATGAGAGGGAATCGAGAATGTCAACAGCCAATCAGGACACTGCACTGCTAAAAAAAAAGGTCATGTAAAATTGCACTTTGTGATACTTTGGAAGGTGACTAGCAATAAAGTGAGGGACCACTGTACAAAAAAATAGAAATGTAATTTTCTTTGGTTAGCTTTACTTCACATTTGAGCACAAAGTCCAGCATTGTCACACATCATCATGTATTAAAGCATTTTCACTCAGGATTTTCGGGATTTTCAGGATCAAATATTATTATTTATTATTTATTCCAAAGAGCAATTTAGCTTTTTTATAAAAAAATATTCAAAAAATATTGTTTTGCCTTGAAAAAAAATATTGGAAAATTGATTTGTTAGTAGTAGGGGGGTAACGGTTCACAAAATACACCGTTTGGATAATTTTTCAGGTCAGCAATCGGTGATCCGCTGTACACGTGTGGTCCAAACTGTGCTAGTGATCTATATGGATCACAGCTTATCCGTGATCCGTTATACCTCTAGTTAGTATGATTATGCACTTTTTAAGAAATTTAAGCCCAGCTTAACCAGGAAGTTAATAGAAACTTAAGGAAGAAGTTGAGAACCTGTTGTGTAAACACTTCTTTCACCATAAATCAATATATGATTGCACTTTAAAGCCCTCAGATAAAAAAATCCTAACTTCTTTATGATTTGCACTTTGTGATTCTTGCTAGGAGCTATTTTTTTCTGTAACTGTTATGCACTTTGCTTATGTAACTTTATATTTTCCTTTTAATTCACCTTCCCTGTGGTTGCTGCATCATCCTCTGGGATTCACATTTGTTGAAATGTTTCCAGGCTTTGCTTGCAGTGAACCAAGAACCTCGTTTTCCAGTTCTCCAGATATCTCCTTTTCATGGCATCAGAGTCCAATTCTTAATCATTTTTCATCTTTTTGTAAAGTGTCCTTGGTTGTTCAGAAATGTATTATTATGATTATAAATGTGATTTCAGGCTTTCTAAACCTAAAAAGTCCAAGAAAGTGCCTTTAGAGTGACAGCAATGTACTATCTTGGTGTTTCAAATACTCTACATTTGTATCTTCTCTAATGGGGTTTGAAATTAGCATCTGTCATGCTAACAATTTTTTTAATGGGTTGTCACTTCTGGGGAACGTTTCTGTTCCATCCAAACATGAAAACTGTTGATGTTTCTTAAAAAGCTCGTCAAAAAAGCTCGTCAAAAACCCGGCCTGACCACTTGTTGCTGCCATGCTGCGTCTGTGTCAAAGTTGTCCGCGACGCTTTTTCTGTGTGTGACGATGCAGAAGCAGATTAACATTCTGAACACTTATGGTTTTTGAAAAAGCGGATTCCGAAGGATTTAGCAGCCTTGGCAGTTCATTTTATCACTGAATAATGCTTTTGAGTGGAGTCAGACCTCTTTGCATCAGTCATACTTAACCAGAGGCAGTTCTGAATTCGCTGGTGGGAGGTGGAACTGTGGGAGAAATTTTTTTTTTTTTTTTTTTTGTCAACTATGTCCAACGTTTTTGATTTCAGATTATGAGAAGCTGTCATTATCGAATTTATGTACTGCAATGCACCGGGGAGATGCCACAGCAGGAGGCTTTAAAGCATCATCAACACTAAGATAATTGTGTGAATAATTAATAACACATGCTGTAGAAAGTCATGGAGCTCATAAATCAATCTGGGATCACACTTATGAATTATTAATTGGCCACTTACGAGTTTTTCTGTTGCTTTCATGTTGGTATTGCATGACGCATCCTGTTGTGTGCAGGAAATGAAGTCCAATCATTGACATGGGACCATCCGCTCACATTTTAGAGCAATCATGTTTCCAGTAAATATTTCTTTCCTTTTGTATTGATGGGTTCTAATACAAAAATGGATTGTTAATTAATTGAACAAATAGTTTTCTGTTCTTGTGTTGTTTACTGTATCAGAAACATATCAATTTATAGAAATTCTTTCAAAGCTGCTTCTAAAGTTTCTGTTTTTGAAATTTCACAGACCCCCATGTCATTTCTAGATTCTTCATATCTCTATTTAAAAACAAATCAATCTTGTCATGAGGTGACAAATCTCCCCTTTGAACATTTGTCACTTCTTGTTGATGCTGTGATGGATAAAGAGCACCTTTATTGCCTGTAACGCTATTCCAGTCCAGTTTTTGTCTGAACTTTTTATAACTGAGTGTCCTCATCCAGACTTGCTGATTCATGCTTTAATGCTGCGCAAACCCAGTCTCTCTGTAGTTGAGTTTACGGCAATCTCTAAAAAACAATTACTCGACGGCTGCTTGGGGTTTGCTTACAATTTATTTTTATTTCAGACGTGGTTTATTTAGCAGTCTGGCCTTCTTGGTGTTTGGAGCAGCCTTCTCAGCTGAAACCTACTTCTTCTCTGCATCTTATGCCTCATTCCCAGGTGGGGCTCGCTAAAGGTTATAATGTGGCGCTCTATCTTCTTTGAAAGTGCAGCACGTGGAGCTGTGCTACAAAGACGTTTAGGAACAGCACTACTTTTTGACCCTGAGAAAAGAGGTTGTTCTGTCCTCTTGATTTAAGAACATGCAGGTCAGTAAGGACAATAAAGTATCACAAAGTCCTTTTAAAAGCTTTGTGCTGTTTGTCTTTGCATAGTTTGTTCTATTTCTATTGCTTATTATTGTGTTGTAAAACTCAACGATGAAGTGCATGGAAACAGTTAGCTGTGTTAAGCTAATTGTTGTAAATAAAGATGACTGTAATCGGTGGGTGTGGTCATGTGACTTGTTTGGACAGATTTGAAACCAGTCTCTCAAAGTAATGTTTGTAGGTTTACCTTAAACTCTATTGAGCAGGTTTGTAAATTTGAGGTTAAATATAAAATAGTATTATGTTTTTATGTTAATTCATTCAAGTGTCATAGATCATTGGTCTACCAATTTTTTTTTTTTTGGGACTTCTTAATTTTCATGTAAAGTCCTTTCATACACGCCATTTGGTTTGCACAGAGTCCACTTCTTCAAATCTTTAATTTTTTAATCAGATGTGAGACTTCATGTGAACATTTGTAGAGTCCAATCTATGGGGTAAGATAACTTAAAAAAAAAGTGTTCATAAAGAATCATTTGAATTCATAAATACAAAGTTGTGCACACATTTATATTATGTGCAAAACTTTGCTGTAAAAAATATGAATACAACATTTAGTTCTACATTTAACACTTCTCCTTTGATTACGACTTTTCTTTGTCTGGAGTACGAATTTCTCCTGTTCACAAAAGTGGTTTAACTCTTTAGGTTTTCTCTGCCAATTGAACCAAGTATCGGAGACTGTCCTGCTTGCTGTACAAACTCAGCGGGTACTTAGTCCGCTGATTTCACTTCAGTGACTTATGTTTCTACTCAAAGTTCAAAATGGAACCTTGTTGTATCTAAATCAGTCACAAAATATTTTTTATTAGATGATGAAATATGATTTTTAGTGATTTCTTCTATATAACACAGTCAGATGTTTGTTAATGAGATTGTCATCTGCTGAGTTGCTCAGTAAAATCATCAGTGGATCTGGGCCTTTGCTGTTTTATGCTAGAAGTATTTCATCTTCAATCTTTGTAGGTAAGTTAATAAGGAGATTTACAGTTAAATAATGCCAACATATTATTTTAGAGATGAAACTTCTTTCATTTTCAGCCACAAATGACAATCTAAACAGATTTTTAAAGCTTAAATAGACTTATAGAAGGCAATAATATTCCTGAAACTTCCTCCTCTCTAGTAAACCTTGTACTTACAATAAAGCTATGGAAATCAAAGTTCATTTACACAATAATGTCTTAGGCAACTAAATTATATTTCTGTAAAGATGATGCATCACCGTGATGAAATGGGTCTGCCACAGTCTCCCATTGATTGAAGGGAAATTGTATTCTTCCACCCACTTTCCCTTGTTAGACATGTGGGCCAATCAAGCTCTGCTTCTCGGGTAAGCAGCCGGTAGATGTGTGGGTTATAATGATGGACCCAGCGGCAGTCTCCGCCTCAACAGCCCCCCCACTGGGGTCTTTTCAGGATCACATGATAAATCATCATAAATTGTGATAGCAATTCTGTATGGTCAGATGTGAGTAATAAAAAAATTAACCAATTGGATCAATTCAGTCTTGAATTTATTTCATTAAACTCATGCACCTGTGCTGTTCCTTCTTAACTGGATGTACACACAAAGAAGCTAATGAATGGAAATAATCAGGCCTCATGTCTGAGTCTGCATCCCCACAAGTGACTCAATCAGCGCCAAAGATTAAACATGACACTGATCCACTTGTCAGAGATGAGTTACTCGGAGCACAAAGCACAACCTGGCCAAATGGCCGGCATTCATTTAGCTCTCTGTCCAGTGAACTCGCCACGACCCGACTGAGAGGATCGTCCGGTCTGTCTGTCACATCCCGTCTCTCTCTGAGCAGATGCAGGTATTAATGGGGGGCCTTGTGGTGGATCCGAAAGGTTAACGACTCACTACCTTTGAGCAATATGGCACCAGGTTCACCCTTCACTGTTACACGGAGGAGCAGATTGCTGCTGCTGCACGCTTGAATAAAGATGTAAACCGGCAACTCTTTGAAATGTTGCATCTAACAGATAAAAATTGCCAATGAAAAAAGAATAGCTGACTGGGTTTAATAAAATAAAACGGGCCCAACCATTTAATGACAATTCTTCACGCTTTTGCAGAGCCTTTCCTGGCAGTACTGATCGTACATCCAGGCTCTCTTCAGATGAATAAACAAGTACTTGTGCGTTTTTACTTCTCAAGCATCTCCATTTGTTTCATCTTGACGTCTTACATGTTAACAGAACATCTTTAAACCTGAAGGGCAAATTGTTCACAATCTTATAATCTGGAGATAATCTGTCTTTGTTGCAGTTTAGGAAGATGTTTGAACGTTGTTTTACTGTGATGTCAGTACATGAAGTAGAATTGTTTAGCATGTACATGTGTGAGGTTCTTTATGTGATGCAGTTGTATTCAAAGTGTTTGATATAAAAAATGGAGCCACGAGGTTGACCAAGCCAGGCGCCATTGTGCCGTCCGAAGCATGGATAAATACAGTCAGGAAGGGCGTCTGACGTAAAATCTTTATCAATCGTGTAAATCAGACCTATGATATTCATACCGGATCGGTTGAGGCCTGGGTTAATAATGACCGCCATCACTGCTGTTCTCTGACAGGGTCCCAAAGGAAGTTGAACTAGTGTTGCTTGATGAAGGAGAGGAGGAAGAGACGTGGATTTTATATCAAATACTTCTTTTACTTTTGGATTTTCCCTTCACCACAGTGAATCAACTTCCTCCTTATTTCTCAGCACTCAAAAGAACAAATTTAAATGAACAAATTCCAGGTTAACATAAAAAACAACGTCTGAAGTGTCTCTCTTCTTTCAGCACCTGTTGGCAAACTCCAAATGAAAACAGGAAATAAGCTGGAAGTTGTAATCCAACACCCGTTAATGCACATTTTATGGTTTCTGACTGTTTTATCTAATAGAATATTCTCTTTATTTATTGATTTTTTTTTTATTGTGTAGCAAGAAAAATAGTTTATTGCTGGCACCTTAAGCCACGAGATAATCTCAGCCGTGTGGTACCCCTACCAGGCTCATGTGTAGAGGTCAAATATCTGCCCCAGAACTTTATTTAGCTCGTTTCCTGGTGGTGGCTGTGCAAAGGCTCCATAGTTATATGGCAGTATCAGCTTTTTCAGTCAGTGAAAGGTCAATAGAGGGGTGTTGAGTTGCTGTTTTCCGTGTTATAGCTGTACAGTAGCGTCCCAAAGGCTCCTAGATCTACCAATGTGTTAGAGTAGGACCCCCTCCCCCTATAGGAGTTTTCCTTCCTTTTTGTTAACATCTGAAAAGCATTGAGGTTTGCGTAAAGATACTTCCTGTTAACATGAAACCAGCTGACATAAGTGGGGCTGTCATGCTTGTTGTCCTAACATGCATGAGAAGGACCATCAGAGGGAATGTTTCAGGGTTGATGTTCCAGCTTGGATTTAAAGCCTTTGCATACCTTTGTAGGAACAGACAGATCTGTTCATTTTGAGATAGAAGGAACAAAAACAAATGTTGTTCAGACTGAGACATTTCATGCTTCCACAGAAAATTTAGGAAAAGCCTTATAAGGGCTTCCCATTGCAGTGTCAACCAAACTGTACATTGGACAACAAGATGTAGCTTCTCTGTTTGTCTGGATGATGATTGTTGATAATCTTAGTCTGTGTCCAAATTCCCTCCGTAACACAAGAAAAGTCTGTGTAGTCTGTTTTTTAATTCAACTTTGACATACACTCAATACTTTTTTTTGTTTTTGTACCCCAGATATCATCTGTTTGCCAAAGTAAAATTCAATTCAATTTTATTTGCATAGCCCAATTTCACAAAACAGTTGTGTCATTGGGCTACGGTAATTGTACAAAAGCAGAGAGTCTGTCATAAAATATAAACAATTGCAAAAACTAAGCTAAACAGACTCAGCTAAACTGGGTATCCTGCCCTTAGACCCTCCTTCACGGTAAGAAAAAACTCAATGTATTGTGGTCTATATTCGCTAATCTCGTTAGCATCGATTCTATGGAGAGAAAATAGACTCACCCCAATTTGTGCATAACTTTGGATTTGTGCTTCCCCAATTCTTGATTTGTAACACTATATTTTGTGCATAAGTACAAAAATTAAAGCATTCAAAAAATATAAAATGCAATTAACACATGCACAACTTAAAATTGCAACAGCTTTAGACTAACTACATGCACAAATCTTTAAAAATTACACAAGGATTGCTTGTTATGGACACACGAAACTGCATTTACGCACAAATCTGATGCGAGTCTCTTTTCATGTCTCAGAGAAAGAAAAGATTCACCCGCAAGTGATGCGTTTAAATGGTGTAAGATTGCTGGGTCATCAGTTTTCTTATCAGCTGCTTTGTACTTAGATTGAAAAATATCTGGTGAAAACTTGACATTTTCCCCTTTTATTGAACAGATATGCAGAAACTTAATATAAAAAAAGTCTAAATATGCGTTTTTAAAGCACTCAACATTAAAGTTTATCTATTCTCAATGCTCCTCCAGGGCTACGCACAAATCAAGAATTTCGCACAAATCAGGGTGAGTCTATTTTCTCTCCGTACAATGTACACTGGTTATTTGCTGAGACTTGTGGGAAATTTCCAGGGCACTGGATTTCAGAACTGTAGATTCGGACACTCCCACAAAACTGCAAATACAGTGTTTCCTTGTTAACTGTGTGGGTTACGTTCTAGAGAAAACCTTCAATAGGTGAAATCCATGAAGTAGGATTCTAGATGTAAAACCCTTAGAAAGATGAGTATATAAGAAAACAAAAGTTTGTTTATGATCGAAGATTTGTGTGTTTGGGAGACATGACACAGAGGAGACTGATTTGACGAGGTCTACAGTCAATCGTCAAGCAGAACACAGAGAGCTGTTAAAGAAAGAAACTGCAAAACTGCTCTGAGTAAAAAAAAAAAAAAATCTAAGATAGCAAACGGTCAACCGCAACACAGTGAAGGAACGCTGCATTTGCCGAAGTAAAAACGCAATGCATTGTGGTCTATATTCACCAATTTAGCGATGCCACTTTTTTTTCACACAGACCTCTGGGAAATTTCCAGAATCGTAGATTGGGGCACTCCCACAAAACGCCCTATAAAGTGCGTGAGTGACACAGGCCACCACAAACACCACTTTGATCACAACACCCTCCCCCAGTGAACGGCAGCTGGAACTCCACGATTATTCCTGGCAGTTTGATCTGCATAAAATGTTTGGTAAACTTCTGAGAGCATCATGCATGAAATCAAACCAAACCAGATGAAATGTGTGAAAATCATTCAGTCTGTTTGAGCTGAGTCTGCAGGACTAATCCAGCCACAGTCTGTGCTCATCAGTGGTGTCACTTTAACACGTGCCTGCATGTTGTAGTTTGTTGTTGCCTGTGGAACGACCTGAGATACAGAGCAGTTTTGGTTTGGGCTTTCCAGCACTGCTTTGGTCTGATCTTTTCAGATGTCTGTTCCCGTCAAACACCAGCTCAGGTTAGCTTTAAACCAACATTTGTTGGATATCTGCTGCCACTAAAAGAGTCCTTTGCCAACAACTCTGCCTTCAGACCAAGAAAGTCAGCTGTCATTAAAGCTGTAAATGTGCGAGTACTTTATTTATTGGGTATTCCGATTGATCAAAGGTTCAGTTGTTGGATCCCAGCAGGGTCCTGTCCCTCCAGATGGCCGTGGGCTCCTCTCTGCTCCCCTCTTCTTTTGTTGCTGGATTTATTGGCCACCGTATACAAATTAGAACAAGGTCGTCTGGGAGTCATCGCAGCGATTCTAGAAACACTCCTGCTCTTTAGTGCTTTAGTTTCTAAACACCTATAGATAATGGTTCCTTTGGGAGGATACTTTAGACACAAGGAATGGTGCAGCATCACAGAAGCCGGCGTTGTTGGATCTTTTCTCATCAAGTTCCTAATCGTAGAAGAAACGGGATCAGTCAGTTCATGTCTTCATCATTCAGGTTTCCCCAAAATGAGGAAATGTTGAGCAAACACGGAACGTTTAAGATCATCAGAGATAAAGTGAGGTCCAGGGTTAACTTGGCTCATGTCATGGAAAAATACTACTGGTTTTGACTTGTACATGCCAGCATTTTATGTGATGCTGCAATCCGTGAGAAAAGCCCTGAAGGTATCTCCTTCTGTGTCGTAAAGATGGGAAAATAAACTCCCAGTGTTAAGATGTGTATGGAATCTAAACAAAAGGAGAGACGGAAACAGAATAGTAATTGGTCTCACTCTTTTTCGTTAAACAAAGACAAAAGTTTGCTAAGTGGTTTGGAAATTGTAAAGCTTTAAACACAACCTTTCAGATTTCTAGTTTATGTTTGTAGTCACTATTGAAACACAAAAAACACATTTGGATATGGATTGAAAGAAACTAAATTTTTGTTTGATTTGAAGATTTGTGTTAACAATAAAATTTGGCATGTGTCTTCCAGTAAGGTTTATTAACTCATGGCTGTAATAAATAATTGAAGACTCGGATATTCAAAATCTGTTCCTGGGGGGAAAAAGAAAATATTTGTGTTGACTCGTGAACTTTACTAATGTAAAAAAAACTGAAGTTCAGTTTACTGAAATGAGTTCTGAAAAACTCAAAAGCATAATAAAAAGTATAATAATTTTTGTTTTATTAAGTATGTTGTGAAAAATCCTTCTAAAGCTGCAATTGTATTTTTTAAAAAATATTAGTTTTTATCAATTCATTCTTTGAGTTGAGTAAACCAATCAACCCAAAACGTTAATTTGATGACAAGTAAAAAATTTAAATGTAAGAGTTACAGAACTTTTGAAAATGGATCACTTTTTTTTTACGGTGTATGAAGGGATCTTTGTGCCACAACATTGAGATCAAAATTTCACTTAACACTTGTTAGATAGAATAGACCAATCGGCATGAACCCTCTTGGCTGTGATTGGCTATTTGGTGTAGCACATGTATTATGCTAAACTGAAACTTAACGCAAAATACAAAAATGGGGAAAAAGCGAAATGAGAGACGACTCATCTGAAACATTTGTGTTGTAAACGCAAAAATGTATTTTGATAGCAGAAAAGATGTGAAAGAAAACATTTAATATTTTTATTTGCAACTGTGAAAGCTGTATTTTTAAAACTAAACAATGTATTTGCAATTTAGGAAACTTTTATCTTAAAACAGACTTTTGTTTGCGATGTGGTTGCATAAGAGTTACTTTATAAATGTGGGTGTTTGCTAGGTGGTATTGTCTAGTTTTTATTTGGATGTTGCTTTGTCTTTGAGCGTTGCTGATTGAAAATCTGTGGAGATTTTCAGGATTTTTTGTAAGATGATGCAAAACAACAGTGATGTTTTATGTTTTTTTCAGTGTTGAAGTTAACAGAAAAACTTTCAAGTTTTTTAAAGTGAAAAAAATACTTCTTTCTTTCAAAATCTTTGTGTTTTTGTCTGATATGTTTTGTTGCTTCTGATTTCCTATTTTAAATAAAGGTATGTGGTGGTGATACAAAAGTTATTAATTACATTTTCATTTATTAAGTAAACCGCTCAAACATATTTATGTTAAATAGTTAGAATTTTGGTTCAAGTTATAAATCATTGATCGTAATTTGTGAATTGAATCAGATCACTACAAAACTAATGATTCACAGTCTTACAGCAGCTCCCTAAAGTTTAGATTACTTTGTATATTCCAAAGTTTGAACCCAATGCCCCAAAAATGTATTAATTTATGTTTCTAAATTAAATGGAAATTTCAGTGAGGAAAAAAACAGAACTGAAAGGACAACTGAGACATCTCTAACAGCGCAAACATCTTGGAAACTGAATTTTCCATTTCATGTTCAGTAGGATGAGCCACAAAGCTCATCTTGAAAGTTGTGTAATGTGTGTTGAAACAGACGGGAAGCTGTGTCATTTTTTTAAAACAAATTTCCAAGGAAACTGGCTCATACTTAATAAAAAGCAGAATTTCTCTGCACATTTTAAACTCGAATCATAACGTTTTTTTTTCTTCTAAGTTTTACCCCCAATTTATCCACACAGCCACAAAATTAAAGCTAAGCTCCCTTGTTAGTTTTCAAGGCATATCTCACCAGATGCTGATTACAACCCCGTAAACACTGGGATAAAAAAAACCAAAAACATCAGACTGAATTTTATCTTGCTGGTAAACTTTGAGGGCTGCAGCGTAAACATGAAATCTGAGATTTTTGAGTTTATGAAATCCTTAAAGAAACCGCTCAATGACTTCATGTTGACGTGAATCATCTGTTTAGTTGAGTTTTTTAGTGTTGAAAACCGTAGGTGAATAAATGAAGTATTGTGTGCTGCAGTTTGCTCTAAAGCAGGGGTGTCGAACTCGATCGTACAAGGAAACACTCCCAAAGTCGAACAGGATAAACAGTTATAGAACACTCTGAAACAAAATTTTTAAAACCATATAACTTTTTAGCATGAACTAGATTTATAGCATTACCTGTGATGATGCTAGTGTGAATGTTGTAAGCTGAGTTTGGCTGCTGAAGACGGTAGTGCTGATAGCTGAAGATGATGAAATTGATGGATAAAAATGCTGATGGCTGAAATCACTGAAGCTCATAGCTGAAAATGCTGAAGCTGATAGCCAGCTAAAATATAAGCTAAGTGCCAAAATAGCCTAAACTAAAAGAGAAAAAACGTAGGTTAGCCAAAACGGCTAGCATGTATCTGAAAAAAATAGTTAAAAAATAGGAAAAAAGCCTGAATTAGCCAAAACAGCTAGCGTGTAAATATTAGCATAACTCTTAAACAACCTAAAAAACTTTTTTTCAAAAATTACCCAAAACAGCTAGCATGTAGCTGAAATATTAGCTGATTTACAAACTAGCCTAACAATGAAAAAAAAGTCTAAATTAGCTAAAGCAGCTAGCTACAATATTAGCTAAAATCCAAAACAGCCTAAACAATCTTAGTAAATGCCAAAAACAGTCCAAAAAGCTAGCAGAGTGCCCAATTTTAAAACTTTAAAACTGTAACTTTTTAACATAATTATGAATAATAAAAAGGGAGAAATATTTTTTCCAGAATAAATCAACTTAAGCCTTAAATAACCTTTTAATATTTTACTCTCCTGATAAATATGTTTTGTCAAAATTATTAAGTTAAAAATAAGCGTAAGATGACATCGGGCCATTAATAACAATAAAATAAAAATGATCTGGAGGGCCTGATATAATTACCCAGAGGGCCGGATCTGGCCCCCGGGCCTTGACTTTGACACGAGACTCAAGAATAGTTCCTGCATAAATCAACTGTTTTCCTCAAATCATCCCACATTCCAGAGTGAACTTCATCCAATTCTGTTTTTTTTCTCCGCTCTCAGAGGTTCTTGGTTAAACCTAAAAATTGGAGACGGATCTGTTGCTTGGTTTTATGTATAATCTTTTATTAAGCGTGTTCTTGGATTAGACATGAAGCGCCTCATTCTCTCTTTTCTCTTCGCAGATCCAAAATGACTTTTACTAAGTGGCCACTCACCAAAGCTTAAGGGGGACCAATCACCGCGCCCTACAAGTGCATGCAGAGAAGCAGCCGTTAATACAGAAGGGATTCCTCCACTCCGTCTGAAGAGTCTGCTCACCACGTGGAAAGACCACTGGGAGTACAAGAATACAGTCAAGGACGAGTTCAGCCTCTCCTCAAGTCTGCAGGAGGATGGGAGGGAAAGACTAAAGCTTTGTGCAGCCAAGAGGAGCTTAATGAAATCCAAAGAATCTTAAAGCAAAACGTCTGCATTCGTGCTCTGTAATCAAGCAGCCATGTGCACGCTGGCTGTGACCATCCACTGTCTTCTGGCTGCTGCTCTGCTGCTGGACTGCTGCCTCCAATCAGTGGATGCTAGTGAGGATGACGCCACGCCCCGACTCAGTTTCCCTTACAGTGAGTGAAAAATTGTTTCTTCACACACACACAATAGCATTTTTGATATTCATTTAGCCATTTTTCAAAAAGAAAAGAAAATTGAACCAATTTATGAAACTCTATTATGATGGAGGCAATTTTTGTTGCCAATTATGTTGTTCCTATTCTGGACAGGACAATTAAAAAAAAAAAGGAAAACAAAACACAAAAAAGTTGTATTGAACATTTAAGGATTTATGTCATGAAGCTCCTCACTTGCTGCAAGACATGTTCAGACTTTTTCTTGACAGTTGTAGTTCTGCTACTAGGTCTATTAGGTTTAAGTTAAAGCCTTTAGCATAAAGAAAACTAAAGAAAGCTCCAGGTGACTCTTTTTCATCTCTGACCTGGAGGGAAATATTCATAATTGCTGTTTGGCAGTTTGGTGGCTCCTCAGCCTGTCTGTCTGCAGATGTTGAAATTCAGCGGAACCACCGCCTCAAGCGTTCTATAAAAATACTGCACAGCAGGAAATGTAAATACCATAAATCAATGTACAGCAAGACTTTAGGACAGAGTAAGGCTTATGGAAATCTGTTTGTATTGACGCCAAACTGTTTACCGAACCAAGAAACTTGTTTTCAGGCAGACAGGGGTCGTTTGTTTTGGTCTTTCAGGTAAATGTTCAGATTTGTCCAATAAAGTAGATTATCAGAGCAAACAGCATGGTGCAGATAGAACTGCTCTGTGATTTTTCTATTTTTTTTAAACCCTAGAACACTTTCACTATTAAAAGTAAGACAATCACTTTTTTACCCAATTCTATCCAATATAATATACCCAATAAAAAGTATTTTTCAGACAAAGTCGATCAAAATATGACAACACGTGATAAATTAGAGACGTTTTCAATGTATGTAACAATGTGGAAAAAACATACGAAGATTCCAAACATATGCTAAAAAATGACAGAAAAGTTAGGAATTTGAGAAGAAAAAATTCCTAAAAAATTATATATATACATATATATATATATATATATATATATATATATATATATATGAAACTGGAGACTTTTTGGGACATGTGAGACTTTACTTAGGGACCCATGACACTCAGAAAAATGCTACATTTTGAAAAATATGAAAATACTTTTACTTTGTTGAAAATCAGGCTAAAAATAAACAAATACACCTGAATTAAGTAGAATCACCCCACATTAACAGTTTTACTAAAAAATAAAAAAAAATAAAAATAAGTAAATCATGTTCATTTTTATTTAACTACAGAAACTTTTAAACACTAGTTCTTTTTTTATATCTATGAATCCATCAGTGTTATTTATGCTTGTACAGGACTATTTAAACTGAAAACCAAAAAGCTCTTAACCTGATGTCTGAAGGTTAATTCATTTTCTGTGAAGTGATAGTTTATCGGCTTTCCCAAAACAAGAAAACCTGCATAAAGCTAAAAACATTTAACCTCAGATGCTTCTGATCTGAGAAGAAAATACAGTAACAAATAGAGATATGTATTTGCATAAAAATAATGTTCAAGTCTTTAATTAGGCAAAGACAAGAAAGATGTGCATGGATGTTGTGCATCTATATATTTAACATGACATTTTTCATACATAACATAGTTTTGTAATATATTTTGTCTTTAAACTCCCACTTTGATCATTTTTTGATCTATTCTTAGGGATCTTTTAATTATTATGCTGTTTTTAGCAGAAGCCAAAAAACCTTTTTTGTTTTCTAGTACATAGTTTCTTAGAATTGTCATTTTGATCTGCCTGATTTCCCATCATCCATTTGTTTATACACTCTCCTGCTAGCTTACAGCCCCTCACACCCCCAACCTAACATTACCGGCACAATAACAAAGACCTAGCTGTACAGTTTTAGCCAGACGTCAGCTCAGGGAGCTCGTGGCTTGCTGTCGTGGGTTCTATGTCACACCTACAGGCTTTTTCTAACAGCATTTTGTCCTCGGATTCACAAAAAATTGTAAAAGAATTGCACAGAAATACTATTTCAAGCTTAATTGTCTTTATATGTGTCCTCCATCATGAGAAAAATGCCACAAGAACATGTTCAAAAATCAAAAAGTGAGCCCACAACCATAATTCTACACAGAACAGTTTAGAGAACGTCTGTATTAAAAAGCAGGTTTGGTTCTAGTCGACTGTAGCTTTCTTTATCAACCAAAACCTGTTGTTTTTCTTCCTTTCCTGCTTCATGTGGACCTTTTTGTTGATAGCTGTGTGAAAGCGATGTGTTTGACAAAAAGAACTGGATGTCTCTCCTGGTCAATCCACTGATTAAAAGCTGGACCTTTTTGCACTCTCCTGCATCATCGGATGTAATTACTGCTCCGAGGCTGAAGCGCTCCTTATTCTAATAACTGTGGGTAAAGCTTTTACAATCTATGAAATGCTGGCATTTGTTTATTTGTTCGGCTGACAGCCTTTTGATAAGTGATTGATGCATTATTATGGGAGCCAAATGGGGAAGCTGTTTGGCTTTCACAGGACGCTGTATGCTTTTCAAGAAAGCCTTGTGGTGTGGCTGTTACTACTGTATGAGCAGCTCTGTGTAGCCAGCAGGTCTCTCTGTAAAACCCGCTCCAGGCTCCCTGCAGCGTTTATCTGTTTCAGTTCAGCTGTGAGGGAATGCACAGGAGCTGCTGTACACTGTTCATATTAAAACCCTCATGGATTTGTTCACCAACTTTCAAATCAAGAAACCTGGGAAAGGTTACATTTTTGGTTCATACTGTGCAAAAGAAGAGGAAGAGCCTGGGTTTGTTTCTCCAGCAAAGACCCCTGCCCTTTTCCTGTTAAAGTGCCCCATCCACCTTTTGTCCTCTTTCCCTCCTCTCTTTTTCCTTTCTTTTTTCCTAATGAGCAGGCTAATCTCATGAGTAGTGAGTGAAGGTTTTTTTTTTTTTTTTGTGGTTGCTGCAGTGGAAGACTTGTCTGTTTTTCATTATGGATGTTGGGCTTAGAGGCAGCACAAAGGATCATGGGACTTGAACGGTTAGGCACGCATATCGCTGGAGCTTATCAGAAGCGACCCGCACATACGTCCATGCTTTCCTGCAGAAGGGACTTTTGTTTGTCCTCACATTGTTTACCTGAATTTAAAAAAGAATTGTATTGTTTGCATTTCTTTACTTAATCATATAAAATCACATGACCTGCCTGAATACCTCTGAATCACTGACACGACTGTGAACTTCCAGAGCAAATGTGAGACAGTTAAAGCTTGACTGAAGTTGTGATATGTAACACAGCAAAAAAAATTAACCAAAAGGCGTTAAAGATACCTTGAATGGTTTTGAATTCTATAATGAAATGGTTGTTTTGCCAATAGATTTCACGAAATTCAAAGAAAAGTATTCTAATATAGTCTATTTGTCTCTTAGGTGTAAACATGTTGTCTTTAAAGGATGCTTCTGACCCATTACTCTCATTGAACTTGTCTTTGAAAAGACCCAAACAAACTCTTTTTTTCCTATTTCCACTGTAATACCACTTTTTAAAAGTTTATTTTGGATGGGGTAAACTAAACTAATGCCTGCATTAGTTAAGGGATCATTTTTTGCCATCCAGAATCCATCCATCCATCCATTTTCTTGTCCGCTTCTTCCCTTTCGGGGTCGCGGGGCGCCGGAGCCTATCCCGGCTACTGAAGGGCGAAGGCGGGGTACACCCTGGACAGGTCGCCAGTCTGTCGCAGGGCCTCAATCACACACCCATTCACTCTCACATGCACACCTAGGGGCAATTTAGAGTCACCAATTCACCTATGATGCATGTTTTTGGACGGTGGGAGGAAGCCGGAGTCCCCGGTGAAAACCCACGCATGCACGGGGAGAACATGCAAACTCCACACAGAAAGGTCCCAGCCGGGAGTCGAACCGGGGCCTTCTCGCTGTGAGGCAAGAGCGCTAACCACTGCGCCACCGTGCAGCCCCCATCCAGAATCCTCTAAATAAATTTTTGGTCCAGTTAAAAGACCGACTATAGTCATCTTTTTATCTATAGTAAGAACGTTCCGAGTGTTTTTTAATCATGATTATGGCATTTTTAGCCTAAATCAGTCTCTGTGGGACTGTTGTTTTCTGAGACATAGTTCCTGCAGAGTGGCAGTGCTTCAGTAGTGGTGGGAGGGATTGTTGGTATGGAGCAACCCCAACCCCCTTCCCGCTTTCTCTCATGCCTTCTTGCAGTCCCTCACACCCCCAATGTAGGATTGGGCTACCAGTGCAACAAAAATGGCAAACGATATTTGAGTTGTCTCACAGCACCGGTCAGGAAGACAAAGACGCACATGGATCTATTTGTCTGCGTCAGAATGGAGCCGAGAAGGGAGCTTGTTCCCCATCCATCATATTTTCTAACTAACTAACCTTTTTTCAAAAGGCATTTTTTGGGTCTGTTTTTGATTTACAATGATTTAAATTAAGAAACACAGTGTCCCCAGCGTATTTGTGTTTCGTTATTTGCAATTTCACGTGTTTGTGGATTTTTTTTTTTCAGTCAACATGACTCTTCCGGTTTGTCACAAAACCTCAGACAACTCAATGTGGTTGTATGAAACTTTTGCATCCAAAGGAGGTGCTGCAGTGTGGACACCACCCCACCCCCACCCACCCCCCTCCGTACCCCTGCCTGGAGAAAGGGCATCGGCTGACTTAGAAGCATCTTAAAAAGTCCTGAAATCCTGCAGGACATAATCACAGAGGGTAATTATCATCCAGAGCAGGTGTTTATTATGGATGAAACGGGAAGAAGATGCCCTCTCACATTTACTTGATGAAGGAGGAAGAACGCGCTACTGGTTTGAAGGCACAGAGAGACACTCTTCATCTGCGCTATAAAGTACGCCGCTTCTTTATAATCTTTATGTTGAGCAATA
>NC_050514.1:23972774-24016755 GCF_002922805.2 Oryzias melastigma
TGTTTTTTCAGTCAACCTGACTCCTCCGGTTTGTCACAAAACCTCAGACAACTCAATGTGGTTGTATGAAACTTTTGCATCCATAGGAGGTGCTGCAGTATGGACACCACCCTCTCCGTACCCCTGCCTGGAGAAATGGCATCGGCTGACTTAGAAGCATTTTTAAAAAGTCCTGAAATGCTGAAGGTCATAATTACGGAGGGTAATTATCATCCAGAGCAGGTGTTTATCATGGATGAAACGGGAAGAAGATGCCCTCTCACATTTACTTGATGAAGGATGAAGGACGGGCTACTGGTTTGAAGGCACAGAGAGACACTCTTCATCTGCACCATAAAGTATGCCGCTGAACAGTCTATTGTTCTGAAATAAAAAAAAAAAAATCTTTATGTCGAGCAGTACTCAGATGCTCTTTAATAAATGTTTTACAAAGCAGCGGACATTTTTCAGCCGCTGGGGTGGGGGGATGAGACGGGGACGGAGAAGTTCTCTATTTCGCAGATGTCTCAGGTCTCTAACCCCCACGACTAAGGGGGAATACCATAGAATTAATTTGTTTTAATACATACTTCTGTGTTTTTTGTGGTCATAATATGCTAAAGTGGAAGGGCCGTTGAGCGTTCTTTGCGTCCACATGAGAAGGACAAAATGTCTAGCTTCTCAAACAGGATAGTCAAGACTGAATCGTGAAGCACAGATTCTGTAGACACACCATCAGGTTTTTGACTTGGGTTATTTTTAAAAAAAGTACACTTTAATAAATGTTAATTAATATAGTTGTTACCGAGCACAAATGCATGTTTCTCTCTGGTTTGAAGGTGGGGAGAACTGTAATAACTGAATATAAAGTTGATAGGAATAAAACGACAGATAACAGAAAGCTAAGTTAAACCCACATGGGCATTCAGAGACAGCAGCTTTTATCTTACTTGTACCAAATTCTGTCAAATCCAATCTAAACTTTACAGACTGGTCTTTTCTACTGGCTGCTTGGTGGTGGAGCATTTTGTAAACAATAGAACATCTACTCTCATGTTGTCTTGTACTATTTCTCTATGTTTAGTGAATAGTGTGCACGTTCACTCATGCATGTTAATCCACTGACCTTGGCAGGGTGCAATGCAGTTCAGGACAGGAGCAGGGTGGGGTGGGGGGGGCAGTGAAGGAGAGGTTCACGGGGGTCAGACAAAATACTTGTGGGGTTTTAGACATGCTCCGATGCCCGCCTAAATCCCAGCGAGGACACGCCCACAGGCCCTGAAAGACAAGAGCCCTGTGCCTTCCAGCAGAGGTGTCACTCACAAGCGCCTGTATTTAAAACGGTGGAGCTCGATTGCAGCACATCAGCTCCATCTGTTACAGATCTTTGCAAACTCCGTCACTCACACGTTCCAGAGAACGAAGAGTTTAACTCGCACTCATTTTGATTAGGAACATTTGGTCTGATTTAAGCTCAAAAAACAGGATTTTTTTTTTTAGCTGCTTTGATGTTATGTTCTGGGGGGAAAAAAATCACTTTCCAGGTTGCAGAAGTGTCGATATGTGCCATACGCTGCACAAAAAAGGCACCGTTTAGTCTTGACATGGCTGTGAAGAAGGCATTGTTGCTTTCCACAGCACTCATCGTTAAAAGTGCAATAAATTCTCCGGAGCGCTGAGCTTTCCAATTAGACAAGACTCCATTCCTGACAAACTCGCTGATTTATACTCATGCATGCAATTTGCAGCAGGTTTCATCGGTGATGCATAAATCACTTTATTTTGCAAAACTGCTGCATGAAGAGCAGAATGCTTTAACTCACATCTGGGTCACTTTGCATTGCGTAATCCTTATTGTATGTGTTAAAGCAGTTGATGCTTCATAATGAAGCCGGGTTTATTCCTTGGCAGCTCTCTGCCTGGTTGGTGTTAAAATTGTAATACTGCAGTAAAAAGCTAGAATTTTCTTTCTATTAAAGTTTAAGAGTGAACCAAAATGGTTTGCATTACAAATCTACATTTTTTAAGATTTTATTTGACCTCTTTCTACAGTCTAGCATGTGTGCAAACAAAAACTGATTTGTGTATCTTTGCTAAACCTGGCTGACAGTGAACACAGCTGATTAATGTCATCTGGCTCTGTATTTTTCCTTCAAAGGCTGTTATTAATCGACTTTTTGTGTCTACAAGTGTCTGCATGTCGTTTCTGAACAGCTTCAGAATGGAGTAATCCTTATGCACACATATACATCCCTGCAGCAGATTGCTCCTTCAACACATTGCTATTTTTTTTTTTTTTCTCAGAGCTGCATCTCCATACGAAAGAAACATTATTACAAACCAAGACATAAACGGAGCGTAAATCATCATAAAAGTTGGTTCAACTCCAACTCGCTCTTCATCGAATGCCTCCTCCAGCAGCTCACAGACACAGGAACATGAGGTGGAGGACTGCATTCGCAGGCTGTGGGAGTACTTGAAAGACCTTCAGCGCATGTCTGTCTGGAACGAGTGCACTTTATAAACTGAAGGCAGCCTCACTGATGCACCACAATTCAACAAGTGTGCAGTCCAAAATGAATGCACAGACTTGTACTTTGATGGGTTTTTGTATCTGAAGCAGAAACCATCTGTAATCTTGTGCAAGCCAGCTGGTTTTTGATTCTGGCTAAACTGACACACATGGCTTTTTTTTTTTTTTTTTTTTTATGAGGCGATTGGCTGAATCGTGGATTTATCATGTAAACCAGTCTCTAATAGAATTGTAGATTTAGCAAAAATCAATTTCCCACTCTTATTATCTTATGATCTAATTTAAAAGCGTTCCCATTGGACTTTTAATTATGGTTGTACCCTTTTTATCAAAAAAGGAAAGAAACTGTTGTTTTGTAGGACATAGTTTTTGCAGAGATTCATTACTTTTGGGCTAGATCGTTGGCACAAAGTAACCTCTCCCGTATACTGCCTCACAACACCCACATAACATTACCGATGCAACTAAAAATGGAAAACAGTTTTGGAGCTATACTGTCATACAGTTTTGGGCCAGATGCCAGCTTAGACGAGAAACATGAAGTGGTACATGGATCTAGTCGTCTACAAGCGGATGCATCAGAATGAAGCTAAGCAGGGAGCTTGTGGCTCTCCAATGTAGGTTTTTATGTCAAAAATAAAAGCTTTTCCCAACATTTTTTAGTCTCCACCTCATTAGCTGGGTTTCCATTGACTAGGAAATTGCTCAAATTGGATTTGCAGTAATAAATTCTTCTAGTGGAAACACTCAAAAACAAAATAAAACTTGCATTTGCAGAAAAAAATATTTTTTTTTAAGCTTGGAGGAAGTGTTTTTTTGTATAATAAGAAAAACTGCTTATTACTTTGTGTTTATTCGCATAATTATGGAAAAAGTGTAATTCTGAAATTGTGTTTTTTCAATTTTGCCAGAATTTGAATAAAGTTCTGCTCATATGTGTAATGGAAACAGAGTTACTCACAATGATTTTTATAAAAAATATTTGTACCACAAGAACATTTTAAAAACACCAAAAACAGGATTTCTCTCTGTTGAAATGATGTGATCTAATAAAGTTCTTAATTTTTCAAATTTCCTTTTTTGTTTATTTCCTGGAAGTAAGCATCAGTATCCCAGCACCACTTAGTCCAATATGACATGGCATTGATTAGGATTGATCTCTAAAGCAAAGCAAAATAAAAAAAGTTCCGCGAAATTTCATCCGTTTTTAGTTTATTTTTCCGCCATGGCTGACATATTTACGTATTACACATATTTACCAGGGAAGCCTCTGGAGCAGCCGTGCCATCCATGACAAGCTCAGACTTGTTTGTTTTGAGTGAAGAAATTCTACCTGCCATCTGTCCCGCTCTCTGTGGGGTTTAAAGTCTGTTTGAAGACCTCACAGAGGCTCCGCAGAGCATCGCTCTGCATCTCACCCAACAAACGTGCAGGACTTTAAAAGCTTTCGACTGCGGCCGATCGCCGCCCAGGATGCATGCCAGTTCAGCGTGTGAGGATGTCGCCTGAAAGCCTTTAATTACAGTACAGCATCACATCTGACTCCTTGTTCTCTGCTTTTGGAGTCATGCGGCGCCGTGCTGCACTGACCTCATCCTTATTCCTCGAGACGTTTTTCACTGCTCCTATGAGAGCCAAGGAAGACTTCTTCAAGATTTAAGGTCCCTTTAAGGCTTTGTGTCACTCCCCTGATGTGTTTTGGACCTGTAAACATGTGGCACCATGGACAGGTTTTTGATGAATAATCCCCTTTCATAGCAAACACTGGACTTACACACTGTCGGCTTCTGTTTATTATCTGCAAGGGCCAGCTGTCTTTAGCGCGGCGTGCACAAGCTCACACACTTTAAGGTGTGAACACAATAGATGGCAGGTGCCTTCTCTAAAAACTATCATTACAAGGAACACATGAGGCTTTTGGCCTTACCTGAGAGGTGCAGAAGATTTTGTTCTTTCTGTGAATCTGAAAGTTTACCGACAGGCCAGATTTGAACTTAGAAAGTTTCCCCTCCAGCAATTGGTGCCAAGAAGAAAGCTTAACCATAAAATATAAAGTAATGAGCTGTTGGCATTTCCAAAAATGGTAAATACACTGAACTAAAGAAAGGCAAGTCAACCAGGGGGACAGAAATAGAAACGTTTAGTCAGCTTCATATTTGCCCAAACATCAAAGTACTTTCAAAACTGCAGCTGACTTTTAAAAGGTTTGTTGTGGTCAGACCCATCTTCACTTGATTTGATTTGTGTAATTTATTCCAATCTTGTGCACAACTATCCAACAGATGGCATGCATTAACAATATAAATGATTTTCATAACTCAAAAGAGAGTGGGATAAATGAAAAGTTATTTTTTCACATCCCTATTATCTTTCTTAAATTGTGGCTAGAAATATTTATGGTTTGGAGCACAATGAAACATTATGTATGCAATTATATACTAAAATATATAATACAAATACATGATTATTAAATCATTCGTTAAAATATTTGTTCAAATATTTAGACTACCTAAACATCATTATATATTACTTCAATATCAGACTTATTCTTGCTTCGCATCAATTTTTTTTTTTTTTAATCCTACTCCAATCCTATTTTGATCTATTTTAAAAGCGTTCCCAATGGTATTTTGATGATGATTTTGCTATTTTTAGATAAAATTGAAAAAAACCTGTGTCGTTATCTAGGACATAGTTTCTGCAGAGCGACACAAGTTCATTATAAATTTGTCACGAAGATAAAACCGGGAAATACCCCACGTTTCTTCCCTTCCCCTTGGCTGAGAGCTCTCTGTTCACACGCTCTCCTGCTAGCTTACAGCCCCTCACACCCCCAACCATACACTACTGGTGCAACATAAATGGCGAGCAATTTTGGAGCTTTCTAGGAACACAGTTTTAAGCCAGATGCCAGATCGGACGAGGAAAACAAAGATGTACATTGATCTATTTCTCTGCAAGTGGATGCATCAGAATGTAGTGGAGCAGGGAGCGTGTGCCCCGACCATTGTATTTTCTACGCTTCAAACTGCATTTTTTTTCTGCTCCTAATTCATAAGCATTTATACAAAATTAAAATTGTCAATTTTGAGCTCAGATTTCTTTATATATATCCTCCATCATGAAAAAAATACCACAAACACATGTTAAAAACAACAACTTACACTTTTAATCAGAGATTGTATTCAAGCTGTGTTCCTCCAACAAAATTACACAACCCCAGTTACACATTCGTCCCCATGGAGTTGGAGAACCTTCTTCAGATTTTTCTCAACCCGGCTGCGAGTGAATCCTTTTGTCCCGGTTGCTGTGTTGCCTTGTGGCTCATGCTGCCACAGTAAATCTAGGACGTGTTTATACGCAGCTTTTAGGAGTGTCCTGGCAGTTGTGTACCTACCAAGCAAGCCAATCCATCTCCCCACCCGTTATAAGATGCTAACCTTTAGAAGAAAAGGGAAAGTTGCTTCATCTGCCCTGGAATATGATACCTGCACATGTGCTGGCAGGAATTGTTCATCTGGTGCAAAAATACCTCCAACCGCTGGTAAAATGTGTTAGAAGGTTAATCCAATAATGAGCGCAATGAACTGTGATTTCACTGAAAGGTTTTGGAGGCTTGGAGCTCTTAATACTCTAAATTTGAGCTTTTTCGGGGTTTATTATTTGATCTGTTTCAGCCTTGAATACCATCTCACGTTTAAAAATGGCAATGCATTAAAATTATTCAAAGTTACTGGACGAAAATAAAGAAGACATCTGAGCATAAAAGGTTTAAAGACCCACTCAAAGGAAAATTGTGTTTTTGTTTTCTTAACAAATTCTTGTAGCATTTTCCCATAATAGGTTTGTGACGCAGCAACAGGTGGCCAAAGTCTCTGAAGCTCCCACTAGCAGAAAAATATAGTAACGTGTTCATTTTCCTCATCTGAACTGGTTAGGAGCTCAAAACTGTACAAGTGGATAGCTTGGAAATTGCTTGCCATTTTTATGCTAAGCTAATGTTAGCTTGGTGTTGTGAGGAGCTGTAAGCTAACAGGAGAGAGTGTAAACAAGGGACTGCTGGGACTTTAATGTCCTTCCCACAACCCAGAGGTAAACTTCTAATGAGCTCCTGCTGCTTTGTAGAAAATATGACTTCTAAAGAAACAACAGACTTTTTGATTTTTGCCAAAAATGGCATCATGATAATTAATCGAAAGACCACTGGGAACGATTTTACAATTAAAAAAAAAAAAAAAAAAGCATGTGGTCAGAGTGGGACTTAAAGTCAATTTGGAGCTAAATTGGTGTTAAAGCAGTGAAATGTGAAACAAAAAACATGTAAACAAATCTTTGTTTATGGTATTTCAATGTCTTACTTTCCCACTGTCTTTTCAAAAAAGTATTACATTTTCATAGCAATTTTTTAGCCACCAATTCCAGAAAGGAAGTGTCTGGAGCAAAGTTTGCACATCTCTCTGACATGATCTACTTTCCATTAGAACAAACTGTATTTCGTTTAACTTGTGTGCAACTGCAATATATTGTGCATGGAATGGAAAGGACTAATGCAGTACAGGTTTTGTGCAGACGTATGCTGTTCTTGAGATGTAAAAAAATAAAAAATTGGAAATTAAAGCAAGTTAACCTAATCTTTAGAAGAATTTGGAAGCATAAACCAGTCCCTAAGGGTGTATGATGGATTATCTGAAGCAAAAACTTTAACACCCCCACAAATTACTTGGCTTAACAACATTTGGTCTAAATGTTTGTCCAAGCTCACATTTTTTAAAAATATTTTTAAGTTAAAAGTTTAACTACAATGTAAGAATATATTTCCATCTCTGATTGCAAAAAAAAAAAAAAAAAAGCATTGCTATTTATGAAGTGTGAACCAGCCTCAATTCCTCACAATGAAGCAAACATGTGCCTTCCAAAATAATCTCAAATCGTTTCTCCTGCCTTACTTTAGCTCCACTTATTAGGACAAAAAAAGTCACAGTAAATGAAAGTAATTGTGTTCCAATGTGTATTTTCTTGTAAATAACTAAGAGGAAAGTTTCCCTGAAGCAGCCTTTTTCATTCTTTTAGAGCCTATACTCGCAGCACACCAGTTGGATCATGCTGTGCCGACAGCACCATGGGGGGTTGATTGCTCGCCGTCCCTCTCTCCATACATAAATTCCTTTTTTTTACCATTGATGCCCACGGCCAACACGCACAGCGATCAGTGAAGGACGCCGTTTAGTCCTGTTGATGATCTGTCACGGCGTCCGCACACTGCACCATTTTCCGCTCTTGAGTTCAGATGGTAGAAGGCCATCAAGCCGGGTGATCACAGATACAGAAAGAGTCACAGTTTGTGGTAGAGTCCAACTTATGTGTTATAAGTCTGTGCTTATGCTAGGAACTATGGATGGAGAGTTAAGTTCAAAACCTCAGATGATTCATCTTTGGTCTGCTGCATGAGGGCACTTTGACTTTGAATTACAAAGAACCTAAAGGGTTCAATCCAATTTATTATGTTAAAACCAACAGTAAAGAGACCATGTTGATGCTACGTGTGATTCTATTGGCCCTAGCAGAGGTACAGAACCCAACTTGGTGACAGGACAGGGGGGTGCATTGAACTAGAGCCTGGCTATGCAACTGCTCACTGTTGGCGTTAAAGTTTTTGAAAAATCCTCTGATGATGATCAAGAAAAAAAACATTCTTCTCCTGTATGAAATAAGTACTAGATTTTTGTATTGGCAAGTGTCTGGTAATACGATACGTATTGCGATACACGTGTTATGATACGATATATGTCTCAAGACTATTTTTTTAAATTATGATTTAGGAGTTGTCTAAATATTAATGCATTTTTCACAAATGTGAATTTGTAAAAGATATGTTAATTTTAGCAAATTCATGGCGCTTTTATTTTGGTAATTTAGGAAATATTTAAGTGGAAAATAAAAGTAAGACTGAACTACTAAATATGACCTTGGCAATATTGATTTAAAATACTGCATTGCCAAATAAAGTATCACGATACTTCACTGAATTTATATTTTCTTACACCCTAACAAGTACAGTTTGACACGGCGCTGACATTTGCTACTGCCTGACCTTCGACTCTTATCAGAGATCCATCTCCCAGCACTCTGGATTTTATTTTTCCCTCCGTATGCACATTCTCTCTTTCATGTAGGTCAGCGTCTCGTCCCGTTCCTCTTGAATATCACGACTCCCTCTTTGTTCGCCGACCTCACTCCTGCTAAGTGACCTTTCAGACTTAAAGTTTCATGAGTTTTGTTCTCCGCCGCTCATTATTCAACCGTCTAAGAAGCTGTCACTGTGATTTATGTCAGAGAGTTTTAATGTGCTGAGGAGAAGCTGCTTTTGGTCCCAGCGAACGTCCAAAACCCATGGGAGCCATGACAATGAAGCTATGATATGTCTTCCTGCTGAGAGGACGGATGGCACTTCTTTGTCAGTAGCAGGGAGTCTGAGGATTCCTGTCTTTATGAGCAATTAGGACTTTTCCAAAGACTTAATATGCTTTTAAATGGAACCCGTTTGTTTTGCTCCTTCATAGGAAAATTTCCTGTTCTTACGAATCCCTAGATAACAAAACTTATAATTTTTTTTCCAACTCCCCAACTCATTGAGTCCAGATGTCAAAGCAGTATAAAGAGATGAGGGTTGTTGAAGTGGAAAGGAACGAGGATTCGATTCTGGACGCGATAGCACAGCTGGCTCCGACTCGCAGCAGGAGAAGACCATCATCTGCCAAAGTGCCCTGTGTGTGTTTGTTTGCGAGCATAATGAAAAGTTTAAGTCACGGGTTGTAAACATTTATTGCACTTTTCTGGCTCTCTCTGCACTACGCTTCACTATCTAAAGTGTTGCAGATAAACAAACTGCTGTTTTTTTCTCTCTTATTGTCATCGTCCTTCTTGTCAGAGTAATTGTGAAGTGGGGTTGCGTGTTGGGGAGGCGGATAGGGGGTCTTTAAAACGGCCCAATTGTGGGTAAAAGTTGGTGTTTTTAAGGCTCACTTTGGAGCTGTAATCTTATTTGGATAAACAGATGGAGACTGTGACCCCCAGTGTTTTAGTGTAGGAGGGAGATGGAGTATGTTTAAATGTTTGGAGTGAGAGGCGGGAGATAAACATTTACAAAGATGGGCGAAAAAATGTAAGTATGTAAACAAATGCCAGCCATCTCCTCTTCCTATATTTTTCATTAATTTCTCAGAAAAATCAACTCTGTGAACTCATAGAAACATCACTATATGGTACTGTTTGGACTGTAAATGGACCTTTTAGCCTCGTTTCCACTGAGCGATATGGTCCAGTTTAGAATGTTCCAGGCAATTCAAGTGAGAGTTTCCACTCAGTTTGACCGTCGGAGTGCACGCGCCGTGAACAACAACAATGGAGTTAACACAACAGTTACATTTTTTTCCCGCTTTATTGTTGTATGAGAGAAGATTCCGCTCGGCGAAGAGGAATACAGCTGCTTTCTTTTGTCGTAATAACCTTCCGCCAAACAAGTAGCTCAGCACTAACTGGTCCGTTCCATTTTCTATAACCTACAACCAACTGGGCCCCAAAAGTGGAACAGCTCGGTACGAGCTGTACCACTTTATGATGGAAACGCTCCAAACACCCAACTGGACCGTACCATACTGTACCACTCAATGGAAACGAGGATTCTGTTTTCATTATTTTCATCACACTTAAAAAAACAACTTCCTTTGTTCAAACAGTTGCTCCAAAATTAGTGTGGACCTCATAAATTATACTGCAGGAGAACTACATTTTGTAAAGGTTGATATACTTTTAGTTCTTAGTTTTTTCTATACTTGTTTTTCCCTTCTTTCAATATGATTTAATTAGTACAAAAGGCAAATAAATTGAATAATTTTGTGCTTAGTACTTCATATACTTTTAGAAAATTATTTCTTAATATACTTTTAATACTAAGTTCTTTGGGGACACTGTTATTTATATACTTGTAATACTTAGTTTTTTTATACTTTTAGTACTTATTTTTTATATATCTTCAGAACTTGGTTCTTACTTTTAGTATTTATTCATATACTTTCTTATTATACTAATTATTTGTTATATGTACTTTTAGCACTTAGTTCTTTATATACTTTTATTACTTATTTCTTTATATATTTTTTAGTAATTAATTCTTTATATACTTTTAGAACTTTGTTCTTTATGTACTTTTAGTACTTATTTCTTTATATACTTTCAGTACTTATGTAAAGAACTATTTTTAGTACTTGGTCCTTTATAGACTTTTAATACTTAGTACTTTTGTGCTTTTAATCATGATTTAAAAAAAAAAAAGTTTTTTTCTATGCAAGGTTTTTGTGAGAATGTCAGACAGATAATCAGAATCTCAAAGTTTCTAAGGGGGTTGGAGGATGAAAGGTTCAAGCTGCTGTTGACCACCGGAGCTTTTTTTAGAGGTCAGAAGAGGACCAACGTTTTAGTGAGTTCTACTTTGTTTCACAAAATTTTGTACCAGTTCTTTGTTTTTGACGGTTAAAGAAGTTAGTTATGCCGTTATCTCTCACGACATATTGGCATAACTATACGGAAGCGATTACAATCATGGTAGAGAAATACACCAGTTTAAATCTCATTTTGGTTTTTATTTCAACAAGTCTGCTTTAATATTTATCAAATTTCCCTTCCATTGTTAAATGTTTTGCATTACCTAAAGGCTTAAGTTTAAAGATTAAACTTTATCAGGGTGAGAATCTAACTGAAGCTGTTCATTAATGAGATTGTTAGGTTTGTTTTCCTTCATATTCATTCTCCAAATATAATCTGTTAATGTTTTCAGAGTTAGAGCAGAACATTTCAGTTTTTGTTTTCTCTACTCAGCAAACGTCAGATCTAATTTCTAAAGTTGTTCTTTGCACACACTGAGATGACAAGCAGACAAGCTGTCCCATTCTTTCTCTGTGGATTCCATGCTTAAAAAATGCCGGTACAGACTTTGAAAACAACTGTATTTGAACCAAAAATCAATATTTCATAAATCATTTAAAATATCTTCTTAACGTGTTTACTTTAATTCTTCATTTAACAAAGAACCTGGACTGATGAAACACTATAAATGAGAAGTTCCTGTGGAAACAGACGGGAAAACTTTCTTCAACTTTGATCTTAGAGAAATCTTTTACTCATTACAAAGAAATTATAGGTTTAACATTATGCCCTATACAGTTGTTTAAGAATGTATTGCTGTATTTCTTATTTATATTTTTCCTTCTTCCGTACCCAGATGCGAAGGAGAGATCAGCCAGGAGATTCTCGGCGGACGGCGTCTTCAATTACACCTCTTTGCTGCTCAGCCAGGAGGATGACATGCTCTACGTCGGAGCCAGGGAGGCCCTGTTTGCCCTCAGCCTCTCTGACATCAGCAAGACCAAGCTGCAGAAGAATGTGAGTGCGGCAAACACCCATCTTCCTGCTACGTACTCACCAGGCATGAGTTGAGGTGTTTTTGAACGTGCTTCTAGCATACGGCGTTCACAATGTTCTGTTCTGATACTACAGTTGGAAGAGGCCTGCTGGGAAATGTCAAAGCGGAGCAAATCTCTAGAATTTTGCTCCCGGCTTTTTTCTCACAGCTGTATTCCAATATTTGAAAGACTTGGCTTCATAATTTCAGTCAAAAACAAATCATAATGATTAATTTTGCCTCCGTGATCACTTTTCAAATGGTTAGCAGTTTCATGCTTTGAAAAGGATGCTACCCACATCTCAGTACCAAATCAGCGTTCAAAGTTTAACTTACATTTTAACTCATGTTCAATGTCAATGTTTTGTATGTAGAGCTGAAAAACGGATGTAAAAAACTTGCATAGTGGCACGTAAATGCGACTTTTGAACGCAGACGACTGAAACCTGAATATATGCTCATTTAGGCTACGGTCACATGTCCCAAAATGCCACCATGTGACAACCTACATGTAAATTTATCAGCAAATTGGGCAGACACTTGTGTTTGCATCTTTACACCCCAATTTTATTCTAAAAGTTGACATCGGGCACATGAGGTTACACGGTGGCAGTCCAGTAACAGGAGGGGATGACGCCATTACAAAATCGGATGGGCGGCCGCAGGTCGGTGGCAGCTGGAATTGATCACTGGGACAGCTCTGACTGGACGATAGGATTGATCTGATACCAAGTAAGGCTACAACAGGCCTAGTATCGGTGATATCAATACCAATACTTTTTTATGTTTGATTATAGAATAACTTTGGATTTTTTTTTTTTTTTTTTAAATGAACTGGACACAGGATAGAAACGTTTGGCAAGTAAAAATGTATTTTTTTTTCTTTAATTACAACAATCTGATCTGAGCATACATCAAATAAAAAAAATTGTGGAATAGAAATTGCATAATACAATAATAATAAGAAGAAAACACTAACTAGTGCAAAAAAAGTATAACTGCGCCACAAACATATATAAAAAAAAAACAAATAAAGCAAATAATAAAATATCAAAGGCTCTAGTGAAAAAAAAACAAAGAAAAGCAACACTAATAATTGTAAAAATATAAGCTCACAACAAAAGGTGTGAGCGAGAGGGGTGGGGTGGGGGGTGCTGTTTACCCAAACAGACAATGTTGCCAGATTCTGTAGTTTTCTGTACAAATTTGATGGGTATTTACTCAAATTTTGCTGTTTTTGCCCAATCAGGCAACACTGCAGAGAGCTAGATGCTGCTCTAAGTAAATGTAAGCTCTGTACTGAAGTAAAACTGCAGTGTAAGTATCGATCTCATCATGCTAGTATTGATACTTGGTATTGTTGTATACTCCTTTCTGGTATTACAACTTGAAATAAAAGAACGGAAGGTCAAGTTCAGCTGCCCACAAGTGTTTTAATTCACAATTTCTAACACACACGCTCACATGACTTTGTTTCTTTCTTTGTAACTAGAACTTTCTACGGCAACACATACCAATAACATTACATAGACTTTTCATTGAACGCGTGTTTCTGTGAACATCGCATCCGAGTCGTAATTGAACTACTTTATGAGAAAATCCCAGCAGTTAAATAATTCAGCTTTTCCTCCTGGTTTTCAGCTGACGTGGACCACTCCTGCAGAGAAACGAGAAGAGTGCAGCTTTAAAGGCAAAAGTCTGGAGGTGAGACGTTTTTTCCTGCATTGATTATCCCACACGCCAAACTAATGAAAGTCTCCAGCGGAGAGCTGAGTGTTGATAAAGCTCTCCACCAGTTGCAAATAAATGCATCAAGTGTGCAGGTTCTCTGGGGAGCCGCTCTTTCTTCCTCAGACTGTCAGTTACCGCGTTGTCATGCCAGCTGTTGTATCCCTGGGCGACAAGCTTCGGTAATCCATGAGCTGCAGTGTACAACTCCTGTCTGTGTATTACAAAAAGCTCTCCAGGCAGCCGCAGTGTGATGCTGGGAGGTTTTCCCACCCGTGTTTGAAGAAAGGAGGATATTTTCCTATCGTTTCTGTCAAACGATACCGATTTTTTTTTAAGATGTTGTCAAGAAAATGCATCCTGTTTTATCCATTTCTTGTGAATTTTCACGGACTGACGTTCTCTACTTGTTCCCCTCCAGACTGATTGCTTCAATTATATAAAAATTCTCCTGCGGCTGAACAGCACTCATCTCTATGTGTGTGGCACCTACGCCTTCAGTCCTGTCTGCGCCTACATAGTAAGTAATGACCTCTCAATTGTTCTCATGATTTTTCTCCCGTCATTAAACAAAAGTTTTTTTTTCTTCCTCCCACAAAGAGGCATTAGAGTTTTGATACTTTTTTGCAGTCAATCTCTTAATTCCCGTGAGTGTGTGTTGGATCTGTTGATATCCAAGAGGAACCAAATCCTGCTGAGACTCTTTAGTCAGATGAGTCAACAGGGGGTCGGCGAGCTTTGTGCTTTCCAGAGAGAGGAATCTGTTTATCCAGGAGATAAGTCTATCTACAGTAACGGTCTCAAAAGATCACATTGATTTCACTCCTGGGCTTGGAGACTGCTCAGTTTAGAGCAGGACGTTCCCTACCCCACTTTGACGTCAGAGTCATTCAAAACCGCAGGATTTCTCAGACTTAAGGTGACTTAAACAGAACCCTGAGCCGGGATTCCGGGCATGTCGGAGTCCTGCCGGTCTGTGCGAGCCCTCGTCCTGTTGACAGAAAGCCCCGCCTCCGTGTATGCGTCCGTGAGCATTCCTAGAAACCGGCCTGAGAGATGCATAATATTAACAATGATAAATGTTTTGTTTATAGAAGCTCTTTTCGAAACGGTCTCAGAGGGTTTGTGAATGTAACAGGACACTGAAACCCAGCAAACAATCAAAATGACAGACGTGAGTTAAAACAAACTTCTGCAATGAGGAAACATTTTTCAGGCTTCAGAGGTCAGTTCATTCCTCCTCGCCTCTGGCTACTGAAGCTGATTTATTGCAAAATGTTGTGTTTGCATTTCTTTTTATTATTAAACATCTCTAAAGCTCACGTTTACTTATCAGTATGTGGTTACAAAGGGCTAAAAAGGGAACTTCCAGAGAGCTTTTGAAGGAGCATGGCTCATCGCAGACGGGCATCACTGACTCATTTTAAAGACGACAGTCTGCCAGGAGCAGCACTGGAGGGTTGTAGGTCATGAATGAAGCAGATCGATGAGGATCCAGGGCCTGTAACTGACCTACAGCACAGATGATGCTCGTCTTCTAACACTAGTTCTTAACACTAGGGCAGATCAGTGAACTGGTTCAAATCGGAGGGGAATGCTGGAAAAAGTCGCCCTTTATTTGGCTTGTTTTCATAGATAAAACTCTGACCACTGGAAAAATCACAGCTACAACAGTTCTGAGCAGATAAAACAAATCATGAAGAAGAAAAACATTAATCGTACATTACTTCTGAAGTGATAGATGTAATAAATCTCTTCTGAAATCATCACTTAACCTGTTTAAACTTGTCTGTAACCACAACAGAGGGACTCAGTTCAACCTGGTGTTTGGTTCTGTATTTGTAGATGTCATGTATTTATTTTTAAAGGTTGTATGATTTCCTTAAGTCAGAAAAGCTTCTTTTTTAAAAATATTATGTTCTCGCTGTACATTTACAGATGAAACATTTGTGCTTTTTGGGTTTCAAGTCTGAAGGTTTTTTTTTTTTTTTAAGACTTTCTTCTTCTGCTCAATTTGGTTTCTATGTTCCTCTGATCAGCTGGAGAGTCTGTGTGCATTCACACTGTAGTGCATCACATCAGGATTCACTTACAAGTGAGATGGACCAGTTTGATTGTCCACATGTAGGTGAAATTTAAAAAAAAAAAAAAAACAGCAGACTGGGGACATTCAGTATATATGAAACAAACATTCCAGTGGGGAAATCCTCTTCAATCTAGTTTCAAGTTATTACAAAATAATTTGGTCTCTTTTTTTTTTTTTTAGGCAACTTAAGTATCAAAACAATATCGCAATATAAAAACACAAAATTGATTATTTGATCCCTGACTGTTAAATATTTAAAAATGAAAGAATTAAATGATTTTCACTTTTATATTTCCTTCTTTATAACCATTTCAATGAAGTAAAGAAGACATTTTAAACAAGTTATTTGCACATATTTATGTGCGACCAGCACAAAAAGTGATGTTGGCCACTTGTGATGCATACTACTGCACATTTTTAAGTGCATCCAAAGCTAAATGTTATTGATGGCCACACATATTTAAAGTTAAACTTAAAGTTCCATTAGCTATCACGCTCCTAGGTGTGTCAAATGAATGTGTTTTTTTACTCTACAGCCTCACTCAGGAGTCATTTGGTGGTTTAACCCTAACTGGAACGGTAATCCTAACCTTAACCCTTCCTTTTGGTCTGTTCGGACAAGGAAAAAGTTCACCAATAGCCACATGTTTATCGAAAATGATGTGGGAATTGTCCCTTTCTTTATATAAACTGTACATTCCCATTCCCCAAAACACCACACATCTGGTTACTCTAATTTATGTCTGGATTAAAAAACTAAAATCAAAGGTGGGTGGGGTTAATTTGTGAAACATTTTTTTACAACATCTGCTTGATGGATTATCCCGTTTTATGTATTAGTAAATATAGCATCTATTCAGAGAAAGAGATTAAAGTAAAACACTGAGCATTTGTAGAAGCAAGGCTGTGAGTGATCCTTAATGCGACTAAACTCCTTAAACATTTTAGTGCTCAGTGAGCTCGGTGATTTGTGTGTTTAAACTGCTTCTCTAATGGTATAAAGAGCATCAAAGTTAGCCTCATAAAACCACTGGATTTACTTCAAATTGCTGATGCCAGGAAAACATTAGGAATTAATCTGCAAAATCAGACCAAATTACCAGAATTGTTTAAAAAAATGAAATATTTTTGCTAAATATCTTTCGTATATTTTAAGAGATCGTTTTAAGTGACTAAAAGTGCAAAAGATCAGAACGCTGAGTATTTTAATGGTGACAGGAAGGTCTGGTGGTATTGCTCGCTGCATGTAGAGTTTTAATTGGACTGTGCCTGAGGGACGTTTGTCGTTTGTCTCCAGAACACATCAACTTTCACGCTGGAGCGGGACGAGGCGGGCGAGGTGATGATGGAAGACGGGCGCAGTCGCTCCCCTTACAACCCCGAGTACAAATCCACTGCCATCCTTGTGGGTATGTAGGAGTGCTTGGAATGAATGACTCTAGCTGAGGGAAAACTATCATCTTTAATTCTCAAATGAGTCATCTTGTGCATTAGAATTTTGACAGATTGCTTTTTATTTTTCAAAATTAAATCCACTTTAATCTTTTCTGTCTTCCAGATGGGGAGCTGTACACCGGCACTGCCAGCAACTTCCAAGGGAACGAGCCAGTTATCTTCAAAAGTTTGGGTCAGGGAACTTCCCTGAAAACGGATTACTCTTTAAAATGGTTGCAAGGTAAACGCCGCTGCCTCATGTGGAGACTTCAGATTACTGATGCTTTGAGAGCAGTGGATGATAGTAGCTTCAGATAGTAGTGATCATTACTGAGGCGCGTTCAGCGGTAAATGTAGACCGAAAGCAAAGACGAGACCTCGCAGATTGCAGGAACCCGGTTCTATCAGCAGCTGCACATCAAAACCTCCCGAGCCCTCTGCTGCTTCCCTGAGCGGCGCCGTCGTTTCACACCTCTGCCGTCTATGGGTTTCACTTTGAAATTCATAAAGTTATGGGGACTCTCGTGTTTCCTCTGCTATCATCAGGGTTATATCTCATATTTTTAAAGAAGTCCTGGCTGCAGACATCATCCAGAAAAGGAAATCTTTTACCAGAACTGGAAATACTCCACATTGCTCAAAAACAACTTTATTTAAACCACACAGTGGACCCTGGACCAGTACCGGGCCGCAGAAAGAAAAAAAAACATGCACTCCATTTAGTTTATTTATGATCCTGAAGGAAGTTTTATTTTGGAAAACCGATGGATTTTGTTCATAACATCCATCTTGGTCACATGACTTAAAGCAGCTAGCTGCATGGCTAACTGCAATGCTAAGATAGTAGCTCAAAGCTAACAAAACCAAACAATAAAACATATTTGGAAAGTTTCCTTAGGGAGAAAATTGTCAGCGAGGAACCCAAAGAAGAGCCTTCGACCTCAGAGAAATAAAGCTGCTGTTTACAGAAAAAAACTGGAGTTTTCTTCGATGTGCAGAATTTTGAGACAGTTGTTCTCATTTAGCAGAAACCGCTCCGTCTAATATGCAACAACAGACTCTCCACTGTTTAACACACAGATAATAACATTAAAGACATGTTGGATTCATGTTTATATTATATTTAGAAAATATCAGTTTTATGACAATTACTTCATTTTATTTTTCTTTATTTATCCATCCATCACACGTAGCTGAAGCTAGCGTCCGCTTGTTAGCCTCCACTTTGAAGTTAAAGGGTAAATCTTCATCACAACGTTCAAACCACACATTTTATGGAGAATGAATATTCAATCAAATAATGCAGCTGATTTTTGGAAACTTGTAAAAGGGTAATTTTGAGAATTTTCCTACAGCAAGGCTGAATCAGGTAGGCATCTGTTCAGAAAATGTATATTTGTGTTGGAAAAAAAAAAAAACCCAATGAATTAAGATTTATGTAAAGACAAAATGTGATCAATCTTTTTACCCTGACAGATAATCAGAGCCTGAATTGAGTGTTAATGTGGCTTCCTACTAGCGAAAAAAATAATGTATCTTTTCCTTTATGGATTTTTTCAAATCAGAAGCGACTCCTACAAGTCAAGTCAAAAACTTTGTTTCATTGAGTCTTCTTAAACTTCATAAACATCTACTGATATTTTTAGACTTTTTTACACTAAATTTCTTGTTGCAGCATTTTATTTTGAAAATAGATTTTCAGAAACCGGAATCTTAAAAATTCCAACTTCTGACCGGTCCGTGAAAATTTAAACCGGTTCGTGGCCTGATAGAGGTTGGGGACCACTGCTTTAACACCTGCTAGTGACGCGTAATTAACCCGCACTCTTTAATATATCGAAACTTTTCAACCGTTAACACGATCGATGTAATTCCAGCAGATTCTGAAGCAAAGAAAAGTTGAAAAGTTACTGGTTGTACAGTTACAGTTAATGAAATAACATTGACACGGGTGTTTTTTTTCCCATTTTAAGCTTTCATAAGTTTTCCTTCAATTCTGACACTTTTTTGGTTATTAGTGTATTATTTCCACTTCCGGCCGATGATGTCCGTCGCCATCTTGTCTGCAGCCAGGTCCCTCTCACACTTTTTCCCCAAGTTTATAATTAAACACACAACAAATCACATTTCTATGTATGAAAATCAACACAAAGTTAACTTGTTTTCTTATTTTTCCAGATCCAGTCTTCGTCGGGTCATCTTACATCGAAGAGAGCCAGCCCGCGGGTAACCCTGTGAGCGACGACGACAAGATCTACTTCTTCTTTAGCGAGGCTGGGAAGGAGTTTGACTTCTTTGACAACACCATTGTGTCGAGGATCGCTCGCGTGTGTAAGGTAAGGGGTTTTCTTGAAGGAGATTGAACTTCCCTCTTCCTAATCCTTGTACAACTGCGTCAGAACAAAGCAGGACGCTCCCACGTCAAAGCGACAAATCCAGCTGACGACAAACCCAGGGATGCAATGGAAAAAGGTTTCTGTTGTGTTGAAGCGTTCTGTTCCACTATGCAAACTTATTTTGAGCAGATTTCGTTTCCCCTTGTCTGAATCATCACCTCCCCTCCCTGGCCTGCCTCCTGTTTCTCTGCAATGTCATGCTCCCCCCTCTCCTTCCATCTCGCTCACAATGTCAGCTGCAGTCGTCCATCCCACCAGCTCCTTCCCTTTCTCCCCCAACCCTTTGAGCTTTGCAGCCGTTATTAGTATTCAAGGGTGCTTCGCTGCAAAATGAAATGCTTTTTCCTCTCCCCCCTTTTTTTTTTTTTTTTTTTTGCAGTCAAAGCTGCAGATATCACCCCTCCCACTCCAGTCAGAAGGTTTAGTTTAGTTGATCAACCTGCATGATCTGTTGCAGACCGGTCATCAGATCAATTAAAAGACTTTAGAAACTGTGGTGCACTCAGCCTTTCTCCCCCGATGCCTCTTGTTCACAGAGGCAGTAATGTGAGTAATCGCAGTGACTGCATGTAATCTCTAGTGACAGCTTAATGACTCGGTCCTGGACGGCTCTGGCGCTTAGCGCTGCGGCACCTCTCGCAGCCGGTAGAGCACCTCCTGGGGTCTATATATGGAAATCATTGACAGAACGGCTCACAGATTGTTGGGGACTGCAGTTTAAGTGTGCATTAGAGGCAGACCAGCACTTTTTTATTTGACTTTTTTCCCTCTGCTTTTTCAAATCCTGTTCTAGTGATGCTGCGTTTTCTTTACCATCCAGCTGTGAGGGGGAGTAAAACAACTAACCTCAAACAAATTTACTATGTAGCTGTTACTAGAAAAAGTTCATTATGTGAAAGAACATTAAATTAAAATAATGACAATTTCTGGTGTTTTCATTATGCAATGTGAAAAGTGAAACATTGGATCAATTAACATAAGTTAAAATTAAAATTTTGGGTTGATTGTTTACTCCACTCAAAATTTGAATTTGCTAAAACTGATATTTTTAAATGTAGCAGCTTTAAGTTGAAAGTTTCACTTTTTACACAGTGAATTTTTCTAATCATAAAAGAAATACATGAAAAAAAATTACCTCAAAACTGCATTTCTATTTATTTATCCAATTTTTTCAATCAAAAATTGGACAAAAAATTACATGCAAAAATTGGAAAAAAATGTAGTTGTGGCGTAGAAAACACGCCGGGCGGACAAGCCCAACTTTGAGCTCTCAGCAACAGGTTAAAGAAAAGTGGGGCAGGGTTGCTCCATATCAACATTCCCACCCCTGAATTAGGGGGTAATTTCTAATAAACTACTGACCCTCTGCAGAAACTATGTCCCAGAAAACAACACAGATTTTCTGATTTGGGGCTAAAAACGCCCTAAACGTAATTAAAAGAAATGCTTTGAAAATGGATCAAAAGATGATTTAAGTGGGTGTTTTTTTTCCTTTTCCCCTCTTTCCATACTACTCCTGATGGTGAAGAATGTCTGCCACATCACAATAAGTGTATAGTTGATCATAGGATTTTGTTCTTCAGGGCAACTAGATGTTAAAAAAGTTTATCTAAAGAATAATCTGCTGTTTCTTCAGTTTTTTCTGCTTTAGCAAGCCCCCGATTTAACACATTTTTGTGCACTCCCATTACTCTACGTGTACTGGGCCGAGCCAGAGTGAGAACGTGGGTTCAGCTCATGTCTGAACCCTCTGGGATGTTTAGCTTTGTCTTGGCAGATGCTCCTAAAGATGACTCGATTTGGATGAATCAAAACTGAAAGAACCTTTTTCTTTTTTGCTAAAATTCAGACTTTTATTTGCGTCTGCTAAACAAACCTGCTCCTGAGTTGTTTTTTTTCTCCCTCCTTTGCTATCCGCCCCCTCCCGTCTTCCACTCCCTCTTTCTGGTGTTTATTCAGGTGTGCTCCCTGAAGGTCTGTGGAAAGCAGGCAGATTATAAGAACTCTGAAAAAGGCAGCAGCCTTTTCCTTCACTCTCCACTACCTGCTCTTCACGTTGACAAACACGAAGAATCTGGAGTGCGATTAAAAGTATGAGAGCTTGTAGCCTGTGTTTAGAGTCATGTGACCAGATTGGAGCGTCTGAAGCGACTAAAAGTTCAAGCCGGCGCTGTGAGGCTCGGCAACAACAGCCGCGGACAGCTGAGAGAGCTGGAATGTCCTCATTATGTGGATGGGCTCCGAGCACAGCCCCATAACCGGCCCTCAGATCCAGAAAGGTTCAGCTGACTGAGGAGCGTCATTGTTCAGTTAAAGGAAGTGATTAGTCTCAAACTCCTTTGGCTGTCGCTCAGAGTTGTTCTTGGAGGTGTTGAGGGGATGGTTTGGATCTCAGACGGGGGAAGCGATCTTCAGACTGGGCAAGGCCACTTGTTTTTGTCCTGCGCCTCCTCCTCCTCCTCCTCTTCCTCCTCCGGTGTTTTCCTGCTAGTTACATTCATGAGCGATGTCTTTGGAGTGTGTTTACTGAGCCTTTGAAGATTGCTGGTCCTGGCAAGCCAGCTGATAACTGTTTATGGGAGGATGAAAGGGGGCTGCGTACCTCATCTGTGGCATCAACCACTGATTTCAGATGTTATTATTAAATGCCTAGTCTGTTTTTTTTTCTTTTTTTTTAGCTGGCTTCCTTTCATAAATTATGTGTGATGTGGAGATATTATTTATAGCACAAAATGAAAGAGTTTAAGAACATCATATCTTGGAAACGCACATCAAAGTTTGGGCTTTTATCTTGTCTGGAGTTTTCTTTCATTGTTTCCATTTTTAATGTGCTTTATCCATAAAGTTATCTTGTCTAAAGAAGTCGTCAGTCACCAGTATCATCATAACATAACGTTTGCAGCACCCTCTAAAGGAAAGGAGGAGAACTGCAACCAAATTTAAAAATCCTAACTTAAAATCATTTAAATTGGAGTGTGTTATGGTTTCTATTTTCCTAAAAGTGCTCAAAAAAATAATCAGTGGGCAACTTCTGCAATGTATTATATTTATACATTAATTTACATGCAGCATTTTTGGGAAAAATTGGTTAATATTTCACATTTTTAACAAATGAAATTACAATCTCACACCAAAAGCCACGCCCCCTCAGAGGAGATTTTGAAACCAGATGCTTCAGATCACCATGAAAAATGCCTTTTTAAGACATTTAGGTTGTGGGAATTTGTTTTAAAACTTCATAAACATTAAAGTCCCACTATATTTTTTTCTATCGTAAAATTGTTCCCAGTGATTTAATTATGATTCAACATTTTTAGCCAAAATCAAAAAGCCTATGTCATTTTATATGACATATTTTATGCACAGCTGCAGTAGCTTATTAAAAATACAATTCTGGGTTGTGGGCGGGACTGTTGAGCAACCTGCCCTCTTTGTGCGCTCAAGCGCTAGCATATAACCACAAGCTAGTGCCGCGAAAATTACAGCTAGAAATATTAGATCAACCCTGTCATACAGCTTTGAACCACAATAGCAATTCACTACAACGAGAGTGTTGAACGCTCAGCATGTTTCGCATATCGAAGTGTGAGCGGCGGAAGGGTGTGTGCAGGGGGAGGGGAGGATTTGGCTCCCCCATTTCAGTAACTGCTTTATTAGTCTGAGCTTTTTCTAGCATCCAGTTTTCTACTCCACCATGATTTGAATTTAAAAAATACTCACTTCCAAAAAAATGTTTAAACTGTCAACTTGTTGGATCATAAACTTTATTTGTATAAACTGTCATCTGAAGCACACATTTATGTCAACTATTATTTCAGTATCTCGCCTCAAAAGGTTAAAACATGCACAGATTGGATCCTTTTTAGTGCTCGATGATCTCTTCTAGGAAACTGACAACCTAGTTTATGAACTCCTGGAGGTTTTTCTCTTTTTTTTAACCGCCCCACTGTTGTTTTCTGGGAGTCCTGGCTGATAGGAGCTGAACTGAAGGCCACACTGTTCTCCTTTCTCGCTGCAGCTGCAGCCTCTTTAATCTTTATTCATAGCAGAGTCGAGCCTTCAGCATCTGCTGCCAGACTCCTGCCACAGCATCACCTGCGTGTGAAAAACACTTCTCTGTATCTGCTTCCACTCCCTAACTGAATCATCAACCCCCCACCCCCCCAGTTAAAATGCGATGGTTGTGGTCTCTCCAGGCTCGTGCAGAATTAGTTTTCTTAAAGTGATACTTTCTGACATGTTGATTATCTCTTTAGGGTGATAAGGGTGGAGAGCGAGTGCTGCAGAAGAAGTGGACCACCTTCCTGAAGGCTCAGCTTCTGTGTTCGCTCCCCGACGACGGCTTTCCCTTCAACATCATTCAGGACATGTTTGTCCTAAAGCCGGTGGGAGACAGCTGGGAGAGCACCGTCTTCTACGGGGTCTTCACCTCTCAGTGGTGAGACGCTTCACGTTTTGTCAGAGATGCGGCTCACAGACATAATAATAATAGAGAGAAACGCCATCAAACAGTTCAATCATTTCATTGTAGACTCTGAAAATGCAGTATCTTCTTTGTTTTGTTGCTGTAAATGTGTATTTCTTCCTGCATTACAAATGGATTTCAGAAAAAACTTTGGTTTGAAAATGAGGTCATAAAAAGTTTTTCGTTATTTGAGAAAATGACGTCTATCTGCAATCATAATCACGACTGTCTGGAAATAATTCACAAGTCCATTAATTTACGAAAAAAAATCACACTAAAATCACAGATGTGTTAAAAAAATGAATAATTTTAAAGAAAGACTGGAAGTGATTTGACTTTTTTTTCCTTTAAAACTCAAAGCCATAACTCTTGAAAATGTTTTCAGTCAGTTCAGAACAGTTTTATTTACTAAAACAACTGCCTTTTTTCACTGTGCTAAAAGAAGTCATTGTTAGTCGTGCCAAGAGCATCAAATGGAGGCAGATGATTCGCTCTGGTGACCCCTAAAGGGAGCAGCCGGGATTCAAAGAAGAAGTTAGTCTCTCCGAGAGGCTCTGTTAACTTCTCCCGGCTCAGAGGGATGTGGGACGGACCGTGATGAAATGAAAATATGTTTGTTGTTCAGAAAAACTGCCAGATGTTTTTGAGTGGTTCTGAGCCAAAGACACAAGTCAAAAGGGATGAAAAGAAGTCACGTTTACGACCAAGAAAAAAGTATTTTATTTTTGTGCAATGGAGACATTTAAGAAGGAAAAACAACTCTACGCAGAAAGTATGAAGAACGTGTCCACATCATTACTAAATGACTCAATTACCACAAAAATTTTAAATGCTATTTCCTAAAAACTTAAAGGGTCTAAATTGTAGAAATTAATAAATTACAAACAAATGAAGACTTTGATGACAATTATTGTGTAGCCAAATTGTTTTGATTATAAACATAAAGAAAAGTGTTTGCTTGAAATAAAAAAATCAGGGTTTAATTCTAAAAATGGGATAAAATATTATAGCACTAAAAGTTTATTTATAGAATTCTTTAATTGTGAACCAAAGGGCTGTACAACCATGCAAAACAAAAAAGAAAGTGAATGCATTGTGTAGAATCTACTAAGATGTATAAGGAATTGTTTGAAAGACATAATCAAAAAAATAGATGGCGTTACAATGCAATGGAATAGAAGAAACAACCTTTACTGTGTGCTAAAGCCAACTTAAAAAAGTTTATTTTAAAGAAGCCTCAGAAATGGCTTGTAAAGAAGACTGTCTGATATGAAGTGGAAGATCATTCCAAAGTTTTGGAGCTCCAGATAACTCCTGTTATCCGACTTTTACTATTTACTGTTTCTTCGTTGCTCTGCATCAAGACTTTGATTTAAATCTTAGTAGTTTTTTTTCTCTTTATCAGAAAGATTTTGTTGGTTTACATAAAGAAATATGCAATGTTTGGTGATTATTCTTCGAAGGACTTTCTGATCGTGTCTTTTTTTGTTAATAGTCAATCTTTCTTTCATAAACGTCTATGATCCTGCAGCAGGAAAAACAAAGATAACCATATTTAACTGGAAACTTACTTAAGGATGTATTCCTGTTCTGTCAATACAGTGTTTCCTCGCTTATTGTGGGAGTTAAATAACCCAACAGTGCCAAAAGTAAGATCCACGAAGGAGGATTATAGATGTTTTAAGGCTGTAAAACCCCTTCACTAAACACTTGATACATTTTTCTCAGACAGACATGAACATTTTTACACTTTTCTCTCTTGTTTAACTCTTAAAGTTCAAATATTCATTGAAGTCCAATTTTTTTTTTTTTTTTTATAAAAACCAAGATGAAGATTTAGGTAGATTAAGTGAGCTGCACGTCTGTATAGGAAATACAGAGGAGACTGACAATGTCTCCAGCCAATCAGGATGCAGAATACAGCGCAGTATTTAACAAAAAAAGCGTTGCACTGAATAAAACAACAAGACTGTGAAAGGTAAACCAGGGTTTACTTTGGGACCATTGTGCTGGAATTAAGATTGTCTTAATTTTTTATGTACTAGTCGGTCACTCGGTTAAAAGTGTGAACTTGTTCTGTCTGGTCTCCAAACAAAAACACACAGGAGACAGTTTTCCTCTTTGGTTGCAGGTACAAAGGCGCTTCTGGCAGTTCTGCAGTGTGTGCTTTTAGCATGGCACAGGTGGAGAGAGCCTTCAGCGGCCGCTATCGCGAAGTCAACAGAGAGACCCAGCAGTGGTACACCTACAACTACCCAGTACCAGAACCTCGACCCGGAGCGGTGAGTCCTGACGCAAACATCCAGTAACATCTAGTGTTCCAACTTTTGTATACTAACAAACAAAATGTTGATTTGAGGCCGCTCTTCTGAGGAGTTTCTGCTTGAAGTATTCACTTTACTTGATTTCTATGCAGTAAATAAAAGAAAACAAAAACAAATTTTATTCTGTAATCCCTTATAAATCTATGCTTTCAGGCTTTTATTTTGGCACCAGAAACTCCCAACTTTATTCAAAAAATGCATTTCAATAAATAATTTAAAATAAACATGTTTTCAGAATAAATTTGTGCGCTTCCTGCACTAATCCAGGGAGTTTTTAGGAGGAACTTCACCTCATTTATTCCTTCACAGTGCGTGACCAACCATGCCAGGCAGCTGGGTATTAAGTCGTCTTTGGACATGCCTGATAAAGTGCTCAACTTTGTCAAGGACCATTTCCTGATGGACAGCGTGATCCGAAGCTCTCCTCTGCTGCTCAAACGGAACGTGCACTACACCCAGATCGCCGTGCACAAGATCCAGGGCATGGAAAGAGCGTACGACGTGCTCTTCATCGGGACAGGTGCTGGAGTCTTTTGAGGATAGATCGAGAGGAAAGACTGATTAAAGAAAAAAAACATAATGAACTTCTATTCTTCCTGTTTAGATGATGGGAAGCTCCACAAGGCCATCAATGCTAATGATAAGATGCACATCATAGAGGAGATGATTCTGTTTGCTGAGCCACAGCCTGTGCAGCACATCGAACTGGATCCTCAACGGGTAAAATACAACTCTCATTTCATTCTTTAATTCATTAAAATGCTTTAAATCAACCAAATGTACATTTCCATTAGTTGCTTATTTTATGGGTTTATATTAAGCTTTAGGTTGACTCTAATTCTCTACTAATAAGATGGAAAAAGGATCTTTTCCTCTTCTGGGCTTATTGCTTTTTCCTGTAAGTTATAGCTCTCTCTGGGAGAGAGTTTATTATTTCATTAGGCGTTTTACTCCATACTAAACTTCCTCTGCCTTTATTACATAAAGACTTCTCTCTGGGCCAAAGCGGAGCTGCAACCTTATCTACCATTATGTCATTCTGATAAAGTCTGAGATTACTGCATCCTCCTGGCTCCGAATAGAGACATGAACTCTGCATAATGTCTCCAACATATCGGCAGATAAGCTGTCCTGAAAATGTCGTTAAGATGACCCAAACATGGCTGAGGAAACTCACGTGTGAAACACATGAAAAAGGAGAAAAGAGACGAGAAACGTCGTCTTTGAACACATGACGTTCAAATTACTTTGAAGACAGAAAACAGCTGGCCACTCTTTTGTGTAGATTAGACTCTTCAATTGTCTCAAGCGATTGTTTCAGCATGTTTTTTTTTTTTTGAGATCGGACCAGAATCCTCTGCTTCAGGCTTTTGGGTTCTGCTCACGCTCAGATGTTTGTCCCGATCTGCAGGGGCTGCTGTTCGTGTCCTCGTACTCTGGGCTGGTGGAGGTTCCTGTTGCCAACTGCTCCAACTACCTGAGCTGTGGAGAGTGCGTGCTGTCCAGGGATCCGTACTGCGCCTGGACCGGCCGGCTGTGCCGAGACGTCAGGATGGCGCCACCTGACAGGTGAGAGGTGCAGTGATAGTACGGCCAAGTTCTCTGAGGTGATCACCAGAATCCAAATGACTGTTTTCATGGAGGCTTAGATCTGAAAATAGATGAGATCACTGCATCTTCACATGTGCAGCAACAGATGTTTCACCAGTTAAATGTCTTAAAGCAGATTTTTATTTAATAGTGGTGGGGGGAAAATCTATTTTTAGATGCATCGATTGTGATCCATAAACAATTCTGGATCGTTTCATGTTTTAAATAATCTAAGAATGTATATGATTTAAGGTAAAAGTAACAAGCGGGAATAAACACGAAGCGTTTTTTTTTCCTGACATTTTTTAAGAGCAAACAAACATTTCTTGTTAACCGACCGGCCCCGACTTCACGTAAAGCGACTGTTTGGAAGCTTTTTGGCTTTCATTATGTCAAAGGATAAAAGTCATGCGGCGTGTAAGTTATCTCACAGCAAAATTAAATATTTAGGGAACACAACAAATTTGAGAAACCACAATATGAGTTAAAGATGAGTTAAAGAGCGTTTCAGTAAAGCTGGTCTAATGATAATACGTGAAATTATCTTATTTAAGGTTGTTGAGTTCACAGAAAATGTTTCTTTTGATGTTGTGAAAAATGTTCGATTATTAAGCAAAATATTTTTCATGTCAGAATTTTTGTTCTCAATAAAAGTTAAACAATTAAATTGATCTTGTCTTTACTTAAAAATGTACTTTGGTGTAAAAAAGTAAGTAAAATTGGTCTAGTGTCTTATAGTAAAAACAAAACTAAAAAAAATGCAGATCTGGGATGAATTGAATGATAATTGAATGGTGAGCTGCCTCAAGATTCTCACCTCTAGTGACGATAATTTCATGATTCTTCTCAGCAGCAGCTCCTATTCAGCCAAAATTGAATAAAGTGAACATGAGATCTAATCATGTTCTTCCACACAGTACTCCACCTTTAGTATCAGTCGTACTCTCTCCATATGACCAGTCACAAAACAGATTTTTTTATTTTGGACAAGACAAGAGACAAAACTCCCAAAAATCTACATTAGGAGCTTCTTGAAAAATTTTTGTCATTTAGTAAACATTAATCTTTCGATTGATCTTAAATTTTAAGTTTTCTTGTTCTGTAAGACTTGTGTTTTGTTTATTGTGTTAATATTTTGAGTCTGTAATAATACAAATTATTTTGTGGAGTACGAACCAATCTGCAGGAATAGATCTAATTAGTAAGATGCGTGCAAATAAATGTTTAAAAATCTTTTTTTTAAATGTATTAGATTTAAATAATCTGTTTTCCTGTCAGCATTCCCTCACTAGAGTTTACTGTCATGTGCTTAAAAGAGGCGTCTGTAAAGCCGGATGAGTCATCCTGATGAAACTCTGAACCAAATCCATCTAATAACAGAGAACGTGCGTCCTGCACATCCGCTGCTGCTGCTCACCCTGTTGTTTTTGCGTCTCAGCCACTGGCAGCAGGACGTGGAGGAGGCAGACACAGCAGCCATTTGTAACAGGACCGTTCCCAGCCCCAGATCCTCCAGACCAGCAGCTTCCCGTGAGTGTCTCTCCGTCTGCACGCGCTCCCTGACTGCAGCTCCGCAGCTCATTTCTGGAACAGAAACATGACATTTTTGAAAAATGAACAAGACCCTTTTTGGGTAAACAATTTATGTTTCTGTATTTAGGGAAAATTGTATTTGCTTTTTACATGCAAAATCTTTAATGGAGCCAAACTTTTCAAGAGCTCTCAGGTGGATTTTCAACAAACTGTGGTGTAGATTGATTGAAGTGTGAACACTACACAGACAAAAGACAAATACACTAAGATTGATTTCTGATTATTGGGATCAGTACGATATTATTTTAAAGAGTTTAAAAGTTGTTTGGAACTAAAAAAAAAAAAAAAAGTTCATTTTTGCAGAGCAAACTCCAATCCCGAGTTATATGCTGCTGCACTTTGGACATTTGAATGGAGTTTATGCAAATAAAAAAGTGATCTTGAATAAAAAAATTATGTTTAAAATAAGATGCTTTTGTGTATATAGAGGTGAAGTGAAGGTGAATTTGGGCATTTGGGGTCTAAAGAAGAAAACATAAAAAAAGTCACAAATACAACCGCCAAAGCGTGATAGGGAAGCATCGCAAATTCTTCAAGAATAGCGGTTACCGCCAGATTTTTTTTTTCCTTTGGAAATTGTTTGCGTGGTCATAAATCCAGGCAGCAGCAGTCAGGTGGAGATGAAATCATCACAAAATCGGGCAACACCCTGACCTCAGCTTACATTAAGGTCACAGAGCGATGGCATTTTGGGATATGACCATAGTCCAAATCAGGGATAGGCAACTCCAGGCCTCGAGAGCTGCAATCCTGCATGTTTCCCAGCATCCCCTGCTCTAGCATGTTCTGATTGGCTGAACACACCTGAACCAAGTAATCAGTCATGAGTAGGGGCTGGATATCTGGTAATCATGCAGACGGCAGCCCTGGAGTTGCCCATCCCGTCTAAATTAAACACGTATTTCATTGTTCAGATTTATTTTAGTTTATTGATTTGTATGACAATTAAGTGGTTTGTCTTGCATCCTAAACTGTTTTCATTCAATACGTTTTAAAAGCTGTCTTTATCAGTTCTGCGTGGAAAAAAAACTAATATTTTAGTTCTTTTGTTCTTTTTAAGATGATCTTCTAAAGTTTTCAATCTTTTGTTTTTGCAGGAGGCTCCCGTTGCAAGCTGGTCACAGTTCCAGCCAACACCTTCAAAGTCCTGCCCTGTAAACTGCGGTCCAATTTGGCCCAGAGGAGGTGGCGCTACAGCGACAGCGCCAGCCAGCTGTTTTATGCCACGCCAGAGGGAAACCTGGTGGTGGTTGCTCAGTCCGAGAAGATGGAGACCTACGAGTGCTGGTCAGAGGAAGAGGGCTTCCGACAACTTTTGGCCAACTACTGCGTGATTGCAGAGCCTCGCCTAGAAAGCACAACGCCCTTAGGTCACTCGCGCACGCCCCACTTCACCCAGGAGGAAACCATCATCCTCCCCGGCGAGTCTCGCTCCGAGCCACTCCACGCAAAGACCTACTGGAACGAGCTGATCGTGGTGTGTGCCCTCTTGGCGTTCTTCCTGGTCTTGTTCTCCTTGTGCGTCGTCTACAGGAACCGGGATCACATGAAGTCCATGCTGAAGCAGGGCGAGTGCCCCAACATGCAGCAGAAGAAGCCGAGGATAGTGGTGAAGCCCACAGAGAGCTTACCGCTCAACGGGAACACCATTCCCGTTTCCACATCGGATCACAAGGGCTACCAGACTTTAAATGACAACTACATCTGCAGCACGCCCACGCACGAGTCCTCCCCGGACAACAGCAAGAGCTTCTCGGAGTCCTCCGAAAGGCGGCCTCTGAACCTGAAGGAGAGCCACGTGGAGTACTCGCCGACCTGTCCTCGGCCCAGAGTCCGGCTGGGCTCGGAGATCAAAGACTCAATTGTATGAGAGCAAGACAATGACTAAACGGTGACACTCTGCGCCTCCACGGAGGGAACGAGCTCCAGGCTGAGGAGGACACACATCCTGCTACATTTGTTTTTCCTGGTCATCTCAGTTCTGTGATGGTCTGAGGGTCACTTCCTAAAACCAGAGTCTGATGCAGGAACAGGAGGAACCACAACAACGTCAGCTCGACCTCCAGGAGGAAATCCAACCATCTTCATCTTGAATGTGTGTGTCTGTGCGATCAAGGGCTGGCAGGAGTGAATAAAAACCGGAAGCATCCCTCACCACACTTCTCCTTACATCAATAAATCATTCATTTTAGATTTTATACAATGATAGCACAAAATAAAGAATCCAAGGTATTACTAGTTCCCCCTCGCTGAGTAGAAGTATTCTTGCACAATTCCTGCAGAAGGTGACTTCTGTGTATGCACACGAGAGCTGAGCTGCAGGTATGTGTCGAGTTCAGGTGAACGTCGTGCATCTTCATTATGACTGAGAACACAAAAATGGATGCAGGTCAAGCGCACATTTGTTCCTCGTAAATGCAAGAAGACTGAGTGAACGCGCAGGAGCCTGCTGATGGAAGATGGATGAGAGCAGATCACTGGCTGAGACCACTAACGATGCTCCGACGGCGAAGTGGAGGGAGCACACGTTGTTCTGTGTTGGTTCGACATATTAACCTGCATGTGCCACGATGGGTTAATGAACTGAGACACAGATGAACCTTTTTCTTTTCCAAAAAAAGACATAGGGGGTGGAAAAATGGAGACTTTCACACGTCTTATTCAGGGTAACATCTGTGTCATCTTGTGTAATGTGCCAAAAAAAAAAAAAAATAGAAACGACTGAATTGTCTTAACTAAATGCAATAGTACCATCTCCTGCTTTCGTTTGGCATCGATTACTGTCATGGCGATAGACCCAGCTTTGGGTTTCACTGAGCGTTTGGTGGCACTAATAATAAATAAAATGTGATGTTCAAAGTCGAGGAACTTCTTTCAAGACTGTTAGCTCACAGCAAAGAATGTTTTGGGCGAAAATAATGTTGATGTAAAAATTCTGGGGCCAAAGGGCATGGCGTGACATGCGGTTTTTCAATATTCTGATTGTCTTTCTGCCTTCTTCCTGACGTGTTTAAGTGCAACTACTCAGACGGCTGAGCTCGACGGGCTCAAGCTTATTAGACAAAGTGCAAATAAGCTTTTTGGACAAAGTCGTGTTGGAGATCAAACTACAACATCACAAACCCCCAAAGGATTGCATCTACAGGGCATTCGCTGTGTGTGGAAGGCCGATGGGATGCTAATTTGAAAGCACAATGAATCAGGGTTACATGTTAGCTCATTTTAGTTCATTCCAGAAACATCAAGCTTTTCACCAGAAGTTTCCAGAAGCGTTTGAAAACCGAATCAACTAACAGTATATATCCAGAATGGCACAAAATCAATATTTTAGAACTCTGGTGACGAGATGCTATGTTGACAAAGTATTTGCACAGCATTATAGTGGTCAGTGTTTCATATTTTTCCAGAGTTTCTGCTGTGTACATACAAATCTGTAATTAATATTGTGTGTTTTAAGGGACCTTGTGCAAGATGTGTCGTAGAAGTAGTCATGAAAGTAAAGAGTGAACACTGCTGATCATTTTTGTCTGCTCTCCCGTCAACTTCAGCATATCTCGGGCCACACTTTGACTCGGCACCTCGGCTGGTCTTTATCAAGCACGTCAAAACAGGAGAGGCGCAGCATTCCGACATTTCAGGCTTTCAGGGGCGAGTTGCATCAGCTTGTTCCAGAGAGCTGAATGAGAAGTTTCACTTTGTTCTTATGTGCACTAATTACAATTTCAAGTATTTTGGTTTTTGCTATTCAAATAAAGTTCAGAAAAAGTGAAGAAAAGCAAAATCAGAGAGGAATTCCTATTGTTTGGTATTTGTGGTCAACATTTAAATCAGTAGTGAGACACATTTTACTTTAAGTTGACATTTTACTAGTTTTGAGGCTTCTCATTCCACTCTCAACAAAACATTTCTGAAAATGTTGCATAAACGGAATAAAAACTGAATAATACAATAAAAATATGTTGTATTTTGTGCATTAAATCCTCTCACTGTTGCCAAGGCTGCTATTTGAAACCATAAACTGCCTCCTTATCCTGTATTGAGGTGTTTGATTGATGCCTTTACAGTGAATATGACGTCATTCTGCCTTTAGCTTTGTGGTGAAACGAGTGTCTTCACTCAACTCCACATTTAAAAGGTCAACAGAATGACCCAAACTCGGGTTAACCTGCTCAATGAGACCGCTCCCAGTGCTGCACCGCCCGTCTTCGGTCGTGTCAAAGCAAACGTTTGCTGTGAGTGGTGCATCATTTGGAGGAGCTCTCACTTACAGTAACATTCTGTACTGGATATGAATGTAGCCACATCTACCAAACATCCACATCTTTTTTATTTTTTACATTTTTCAGTCGACTCTGCAGCAGCATCTTTTCAGGGTTCAACACAGACGGAACTCAATCATTTGCTGCACGGCGTCCAGCTCCAAACGACCACGTGACGCTTCACAGTACTGACCTCCATAGGCTTAGTTGACTGAATAACTAATTAAACAAATGTGGTCTTGCCTGCATGATTTTTTTTTTTTTTGTCGTGTGTACAAATAACATTGTGAAGTGTATTTTTTGTATCATTGAGATTGTGACTGTTGTTTTTATTATATTGTACATAAAAAGGCACTTTATTTTAATTTTTTAAGATAAATGAATAAAAAATACATGTTTTGACAAAAGCAGATGTGAGTCATTTTGTACCTAAATCCTATCATGAACTACTTTAAATAAATTAGGATTTATGTTAATAAACACAAAAATTGTGTTTTTAACATGTTCTTGTAGCAATTTTTGTAGATGATGGAGGACATATATAAAGACATTTAAGATTGAAATTGTATTTCTGATAAAAACATGCAATTTGAAAAACAGCATATAAGCAAAACTTTTTTAAAAAGTCTGACCTTTTATTAGTTTAAAGCACAAACTATCTTATGCTGTTCAGAGCCGCTCTGAGTCTGGCACAAGGTGTCTTTTATTTTGAAAGGAAATTATACATTTCTGTCAAATGTTAAAAAATGAATTGAACACGTTGAGAAAATCCTATTTCTTTAGCTTAATTATATTTCTGTTTTAATTCATGCCACAAAAGAAACAATTTATATTTATCAATAAAAAATAAATTGTAAACTAATTTTTGATGAGTGGAAAACGAGCCTAAATGACCCTTTTACTGTTAAAGGTTGCACAACCCTGGGCTAGTGGGAGAGAGTCTAAACAGAGAGTTCTCAGTAATAGGGTTGGGGAAGAGGGGGCGGGCTTGCTCCACATCAACAGTTCCACCCACAACTCAGAAGTGAAGTTCTAATGAACTGCAGCCACTCTGCAGAAACTATGTCCTAAAAAAATGACCGTTTTTTTTTTTTTAATGGGATAATCATAATTAAAAGACAACTGGGAACACGTTTACAATAAATCAAAAAATGATTGGAGTGGGACTTTAATTATCATAGTCATTCATATCTTAAATTACATTTTCTTTTCTTTTTTTTTTATATATACAAAAAACAATCTGAAGAAGAAATGACTAATTTGTAGCATCTTCTCCAGAAAACCAGGTAGATGCAGTTGATCCTGGACCATCATTCCATTTTAATCAGTAAGAAGTAATATATTAATTCAAGTATAAATTATGGACTAGGGTGTATCAAAGTTTTGCAGAGGTTTCGTTTCACGGCTGCTCATCCACATTCTCCACTCATGTATATGGTATATGTGGCTGCACATATGTAAATTTGAACTCCATTTTCATATAAAAGTGAATTTCCTGCAGCTTTATGATTAAATTATAGGAAGAACTTGCACCTCAGACAGATGCTGTGTGCTGACTTGTGTGCACACAGTCTTACTTTTCCACTCTTCTTTCTCGCTTTTCTCTTTAATGCCACAAATCTGACTGGATAAGAAGTTATGATCGGTGAATTCCCTTCATCCTTACCAGTTATCCGTTCTCTATTGTGATTGTTAACCATTTTCAATTAAAATATTAAAGCTTGTTGTCAGATATTGACAGATAAGTTTGTCTTTCTTCAAACGTAGCGGCATACGTCTCCCAGAGACTTCTTCTGCTAATTAGAGCTTGTAGTGAGACAGCTGAAGTGAAAAGGCATTGTGCTGCGTAACATTCTTTCTCCCAGCAGTCTCTACTGTAATGAGCGGCTGCAGAAATGAGGCATTGTTGACTTATTGCGCTGATTTTTACCCTTTAGAATAATGACACAGGATGAGTTTGTGATTATATTCATCATTATGATGAATGTGACAGTTGTTGTTGTTAAAGGACGGTCTTAATTTGTGCATGCCATCATTTGATGACACGCGTTAGGAAGACTGTAAATAACTGGTGATCTGACAGGGCTGCCATTTTCCAATAATCCAGACAGAAGCTGCAAAAAATGACTTTATGATACTTTTAAAAGGTTTTGCATTTGATTTGACAAATAACACAAGACAAAGATTGTAGAATAGCTGACAAATGGATTTTAAATAGGTATGTCAGCTACTGAACGGTGACTTAAAACAGTTTTTCTTAAATATCTCTTTTAAATGAACTTATCTTCATATAAGAATTATATTAAATGTATTGGGCTGAACAGAGAGGACGGCTTTTATAGACGGATAATGATCCTAAACACAACTCAAAATCCACCATGTGTCACATTAAGAGGCAGTAACTGAAGGTTTCTCCAGAGCGTCCAAACTTCTTTTTATTTATGTTTTCTGTTATTTGGAAGGGTAGATGATGAAAATTTGTTTTTTTTTTGTTTTGTTTTGTTTTTACATATTACAAGAATGTCTCATATGTTTGATGCATTTCAAAGATTTTTCCATATTTCCTTGATTTTTTTTATACACAATTTTTTAGCTGTGGAGAAACTTTTCAAGAAAAAACGACTTTAGGTCCTCTAATATAAAGTACATCTTCTGTGAGTTTGTGACTAAAACCTTTAGTCTATGCTGGCATTTTATTATGTACTGGATGTAATGTGTAATATTACATATATTGCAGAAAAAGTAGCAAAAATTCAAAATGAATTCTGCTGATTGAAAAAAGCCTTTACATGTCATAACTATAATGGCTACATTTGATCAAAATAGAAAAAGAATATATATCAAAGGTGGGCTGACTGACTCTTTGTGCCTACAATCCTTGTTGTTGCTGCAGAAAAACATCAGATTTGGTGCATGAATTCTCATTCTGTCACTCTAAAGGACAAACACAGAACTGACTGTGCTTTCCTGAGATTAAATTTGCAGAAATCACCACTTGAGTCCCTGCGAGCAGCCGCAAGTTTGCTGGCTGTTGACATTGTAATTTCAGGACATAACACTCTGTGTCAAGCCTGTACATACACTCAGTTCCTCCTGCTCATCTATTCTCCCATCATTTTCTCACAAAGGTGTAAAAACACACAAAGGTCACTAAAGACAGACTCAAAAATGACCTTGAGTTTTTAAATTGTTATTTGACACTGTATTTACTACATTAAGTCAATTAAATGCAGCACATTACTGCCAGTTTTCTCTTTTCAGTGAACTTTAGCATGAACTTACCCAGTATTGTGAATAAATAAAGTACAATGCGTTTTTGTAAGCATATCTGAACAGTTTCAGGAAGTATTTCAAGGAAGAAGAACTTCCTTGGAATATAATTAGACGGGCTGTCAGCAGCTTTTCTTTGCACTCAGCATCTAACTAAACCTTTAATAAACAACCTGCCAAAGCTAGCATGAGTTTTGACCTTAATCTTGGGGGAAAAAAAGAAGAAAATCTATTTAAAGTAGAGTGTATGGGATGGTGGGAGTCAATTTAAATTATTTTACATAAAAATAAGTAGTTTTTGCTTGAATTTTATATTAAATATGTTAATTCTTCAAATAAATGACAGTGAAAAACACTTAAATGTACTGAATCACTGCAGTTATCTCAAAATTATATTTTTAGTGGTCATCCAACTTAGTCTTAAATTATTAGTAAGATTTCAATGTGATCTCTAGAAGATACACCGTCTTTTTCTAACATAATTCCATTAATTAGAATAACAGAAGATAGACAATAACACTTCATCTTACCAGTGATATTCAGTCCCAGTCCTCCACATCAACAATTCTGTTTTTAACATGCCCTACTTACCAAAAAATAAAAATGATTAAAAGATGGTCCCATTTTTTAATTAACACACCCATAATCCAGGTAATTGGCAGTGTAGGTAAAGTATGGATGTAAAACATGCAGAATGGTCAATATCTATGGTGAAAAACCTCAAAATCAGCTTAATTGCCTTTCCTGAGAAAATACATTTGATTGCATATTTGCTGAAGATTGTTTCTTAATGGCATAAGAAGCTGAAGATTATTCAAAAGTGTTGAATTGCTAAAGATGTTAGCATTATTGTAGCTTTTAAGTGTTAAGCTGCAGAAGAGCCTTACTAATACAATGCTGCAAATTTGTTAAATAGCAAAAAAAACTATTAAGTTGTAGAAAAATCTAGTTCTCATAAAGCAAAATAGAATAATTTGATTGCAAACTTATTAAAAGCACACTGCCTCCATCTAGTGGTGGTCGCTATAATTGCATGTACAGAATTTGGCAAATTGTTCAAATGTGACAAAGTAAGTTGAAAAATTGAACTTTGGAATTAAAAATATTCTAAAGTCAGTATTTTTGTACAGAAAAAACAAACAGTTTTGTGCAAAATTGTGCTTTTTCAGCAGTTTATGCTTGAACACCTAAAATAGAAATAAAAAAAAACTACCAACCTTACAAAGTGGTATTTTAAAGGGACACTCCTATTTACTTGAATATAGTTTGATTACATGTACTGAATGACAATATAGATCAGCTTAAAACACCGAATTACCATCAAATAACTCACCAAAACATCGACTAAAAACACATACTTTATTGGAGACCATCAGGGGACACTTTTGTACAAAAATACACAACTGTCAAGTGGATGTTTCGAGTCAAGAATTGTTCAGTTTCATCTTTTACACCACGTCTGCTCTTTTGCATGCAGCACCAATGTGGTTAGATAAGCACCAACTCGCTGAGACTTACTTTTTCATCATTTAAAAATTAACAAATCCAATAAGCAAATGTCATTTGCCATTGGGAAGAACGCAGGATCCAGGATTCTTGAGTCTGGATGAAAATGACAGATCCATTCTCTTAAATATCAGGAAGAACGCCGAACGTGGGATGTTCTCGACACAGCAAGTGGAATACTTCTCGTGGTGTTTCACTTGGACTTGGGACTAGCCTTCCCACCTTCATTGGCCTTTTTTTGCTTCTGTTGCATTATTTCAGCATCCCTGGGAAAGAAAAGATGGACAGTTAAAAGAAAAAAAAAAATAACACAACAACAATAATTTCTCTTTTTGCAGTCTGTGCTCTTGTAGGTTTAATAATCTTACTACCTGTGCTAATATAACTATATAAAAAGGCAATAAAAATCATAACTTACCTCTGTTTCCGAGCAGCAGCAGACAGTCCATCTTCGTTCCTCTTCCCTTTGCCAATTTCGTTCTGTTTTTTGGCGTGCTTCTGGCGTGCAAGCTCACGTTGGTTTCCTCCTGCACCACAGGGACACCAGACAAGCAGAACAAAGGTAAACAACAACATAATAATGGAGACACACCCCTAACACGCCTAAAAAAATGTCCTCAATGACTAAAAACTAAAGTCGTCACAAGAGTTTGGGTGTATTCTGGCGTCTATAAGGCGTTTTTACAGCAAGTTAACGCTCGAGACAGCAGATGAAAAACCAGCGTCGACGTGGCAAAACATCTACAGCTTTCAACGCATAACCATCGAGCTAATCCGCATTTTAAAATGACTAAAGCACTCGAAAGTATCTAATAACATATTTGTCGTCCTGCTTGTTTAAAATAATCTACTGTTTATAAGCTATTGCTTATGTTTTTATAAATACGAACGTTAGCTGTAGGCCACGGCCTCGTCTAACAACTGGAAATCTAACAAGCCTCTGACCCATTGACACAGGCTATCACTTGAAACACATTATGTTACACAGAGTTGGCACGTACCGAAAATAAATAGATTAAACTTAAAGCTGGAATGTTTCGTCATGTAAATGTTATTTGTCAAACACTGGGTAAAACGCTACATTTGGTTCCGTCTATTTACTGACACAATATTAGCCAGACTGTCCTTGTTGACGAATCAAAAGGGGAAAAAAAGATACAACCACATATTCAATCTTTAATACATAATGCTACTTACTGGTCATTTTTATTGATAAACGACACTTCTTTTGCCTTTAAATCCAGATACGCTCAGCCAAAGGGCCGCTGGCTCCCTTCTCGACGCTCCAGTCGCTGTTTCTGCTGTGGTTCACTGTCGTGGTGGGACTTGCGACCCCTTGTGGCCGCTTAAGACATCGCTTCCGCACACGGACCAGAACATTCTGTCGTAGGCAGGTGATTGTGCGCATGCGTCAACACAGAAACGTGTTTTTAAAAATGCAGTCTCGAGTGTACAGTCCAGAACATATGATAATTTGCTTTTAATGGTTAATATATATATATATATTTAACATAATACTATGTATACGAAACAGTAATTCTGGAGGTCAGATACATTCTATGTTTCATCCAAAGAAGCATCATTTCCAGTAGGGTTGAATGATAAGAAACTTTCATTGTTGAACTAAATAAATAAGTTTAATACTTTTTGCTTTACAATAAAAAACATTTAATTTCATAAAACAATAAAATAAGGGAAAATAATATTTTACAGCATAAAATAAACACCAAACATTAATGGAAACATTATTGAAAAAGAAATGTATCAATACAACCAATATATTTGCACACTGAGGTGCAGAAAACCAGCTTTAGTGCGAAGGGAAACATATATACATATCCTAAGACATGAAAAGGGAAAAATTATTTTAATTCAGGTTTATTTTTATGAATGAAATCAGATTGGCGCAGTATATTGAAAGCTCAAAACATAAAGAAAAACAGTATAAGTGTCATAATAAAATAAAAACACAGATAAAATCAAAAACAAAGTAAAAACACAACATTGTCAAAAGCCTGGATATAAATTGATTATTAAAGTTTTTTTTTTTAGAAATGGACAGTGAGCGCGTCATAAGGCCTTCCACAGAATTAAGAAAAATTCTTTGTCTGTCCATTTAGTGGTGCCACTTATAGTGGATCAAAACAACTACAAGCTGCAGCATCAATAGACTTCACATAGCAGCACTGTCTGCTTTGAAGATGGTTTAACTACCTACTACTACCTAAAACTACCTTTTTTGCCACATTTTTTTGTCAGTGCAATGTCAGAATGTATCTTTATTTAATTTCTCAGGTTTTGATCATTTTTAACAGAATGTATTCTGTAGAAAACCTTCATTTTTATATATTATTGATGGTTTAAAAATGTCCAACAATTAGAATTTATGGTAAACAGGTTAAACAAAACTAACACAAACAAGAGCGCTTGAAACAAAAGTTTTTCCATTGATTGCCAATAGCTTTTACCTGACTGGACCTATTTTCTTTGTCATTTTTGGACAGCAGATGGAGCTGGAAGAGCAAAAACAGTGCTATGTCTTGTATTGAGATCTAAACTTATAAGAAAAATATGGTATTAAATTACATTTGTGGATAAAAAAATAAATAAAAATACAAAATAAAGTTTAAGGAGTTTCTAATATTTTGAGATTTAATGATAATAGTGTGAACTGATAGGATTCTTAACTCAAGATGATCTTTGACTTTAAACTTTAGTGTGAACTTTTTCATTCTCCTTCTCTTCCTCTATATTGTATTTTGTTGTGCTGTCTCAGTGCAGCCTCCATCTCACCCAGTGAGATCTTGGATGGACTCCAGAGCCCCTGCGACCCTAAAGTGGATTAAGTGGAGACAGAGGATGGACAGATGGATCGATGCGTAAATGACTTGCACTGTAAAAGGCTTATTTAAAAAGAAGCAGCAGGTAGCAGGCTGCTTGTAAATGAAACAAAGCCGCGGATGATTGGACAGCATGGCGAGGTGGTGGTTTCCACTATTGCCTCACACAAGCCTGGTTTGAATCCAACTCTGGGGGCTCTGTTTTTCCTCAATGTTAATGGTTTTTCTGCAGGGACTCCACACTGACCTAAAACTATGGTTATGATTGAGAATAAGGCTTTATGGTTGTCTGTGAGAGCCAATTATGAGATGGAGACCTTCCAAGGTTCTTACTTTTTACCTGGTGAGTGTGGAATTGAATCCAGCAGGCTGTTCTAAACAGAAAAGTTATAACTTTTAGCAGTGAAGACATAATCTTTGATAGAAATCCAAATTTTTGAAGCAATATCCAAGACAAAAATGCATCAGTTACATTTTTCACTTTAAATTCGTAATAAAAATGTTCTTAATGAAAACAAACGTGGAATACTTCAGCCCACTCCTGCTCTTTACTGACTTCCTGGTGGCTAAATAAAGTGAAGGTCTGAATCACGTCTGCAGGAAACTGGATGTGTTCTCAGACGCCGGACCTATAAATAGAGTCAGACATAACTAAATATGTGGAATGGAGCTTGTGTTTGCCTTAAGCTCTGTTTTGTTCAGTGTTTGATTATTATTATCGTCACAGGTTTCAAAGTTTGTTTGCTTCTGAAAAAGTTGCAGTCCAAATGTCAGGTTTTTTTTTTTTTTTTTACTGCACCGACGATACAGCTAAAATACAATTCTCCAGATATTTCCTCAGAGATGGAAGGGAGCTGTAGGCAGCAGAGTGAGTGCAGGGTTGGGTTTCTTGATGAAAGGTGGAAACTGCATTTTAAGGCCATAATTACTGCATGAATACAATGAGTAATCAAAATGCTACTGCAGTTGTCTAGCCAGTGGTATATTTGAGGGAAGAGTAAGGTCCTCGTGGATCTTAATTACATGCTGCAAGTTCGCTCCGGATTGCTGCTTTTTGCGTATCTTCTTTTCATGGTAGTTGGACTAAAAATAAAATAAATGTAGCTGAGGGGTATGTCTTGACTTTTCTAAAAGCTACATTTTACTAACACTTCTGTTAATATTAGAATGTTTTTTATCGTCTACAGAAAGGCTACTTTACAAACCTGATTTTGTTCTTAAAATAATTTGGGGAACTCCATTCTGCCATAATAGAAATGTCTGCATCATAAACAAACATCATAAGGTAAAAAATGTTGTTTTTCTAAATTTTATTAAAGATTAAACAGTTGCTTCAATGACACTTGAGGAAACAAAATGCATCCACATCTCTGTAAACATTTATTTTGACACCTTTTTGACTGAAGTTTGAGCGAGCCTGTCCACAATAGAAAAGTGTTTGTTTTTGGTGTTTACCACATTATTATCCAAGCTTATTAAAGGCAATTTTTGTCTCAAAAACACTGAATCAGAGCGCCACGCATTGGTAGAAGAAAAGCTCTTAATAGGTGCTTGTCACAGAGCAGTCCACTGCATATATAAAAGGATGACACGAGGCTTGAGGTTAAGGCTGTAATCACTGAAGTCAAGATTTCATGCAGGAACCACACACAAAAATAAACTTTGAACTTGACCTGAAAATTGTGAGAAAGATTGAAAAAAAAATCTTCATAAAATATTTTTTTCCCAAAACATTGACCATGTTGAAATGTTAATTTTACTCCAAGATCTCAGAATATCCATCCGTTTATTTTCTTCTCCTGCTGAATCCCATTTGGGATCATGGGGTTGCTGGAGCCAACCCTTCTACATTTAGGTGAAGGCAGAGTACACGCTTATCGCAAGCCAAAAGGCCCAATAATCGCCAGGAAAATTAGTAAAAAAACTGCGTTTTGGCCATGAGAAACACTGGTTTTAAGCTTGTTTTAAAAATAGCATGTAAATTACACCGTCTTGTGTTGTCCCCAAACATGCAAAAAATAACTGCATTTTATTCATTTTTTTCATTTTATTTTATGCAAATCGCACATCAAAAGCAGCATTTTAGAGCATTTTGGTGCCACACATATACGTTAAAAATATTTTGGTTGATAAACTGTGAAATATACCAAAGCTTTCTCTGTCTCTCAAAACATAAAGAAGCTAAGGCCACTTTTTCTTGCACAATGTCCAATATCTCAACATGGAAGACTGTTGGCTGTTGATGCTGAGGATGTGGGATTGAATTCCGGGCATAGCAACAGTTTTTCATTTTATTTTTTTCTTCTGCTGATATATAGTGACATAATTATTTTTAAGCAAGTTCAATGTGAGAGGAAGCCTGAGTTCCAGGAGCAAACGGCCCTCGTGCACAGGAAAAACATACAAACTCAACACAGCCTGGATTCAATGGAGCCTGGGGCCCGTTTCAAGAAGCAGGTTCAACAAATTTAGAGTTCGAACCTGAACTTAGAGTCACTGGACTCAAAATTCCCAAACTCGG
>NC_050514.1:24016988-24032008 GCF_002922805.2 Oryzias melastigma
GAACCGAAAACTCAGAGTTTTGCCGAATTTGGAGTTCACGAACTCAGAGTTCCAACAAAACCTGCTTCTTGAAACGGGCCCCTGAGAATGCAAAAAAAAATAAATAAATAAATAAACACCATGTTGTCCCTGATCTTAAAATAATTGATTATATTTAATATATTTAGTACACATCTTTGTTCACTTTAACTTAAAATGTATTTTTTACTTTTAGTCATTTTAATTACAAAATATATATAAAAAAAAATTTCCACATGCGCAACTTAAAATTACAACAAGTCAAAACTAAGTACTCAATTCTTTGAATAGTAACAAAACCGCATTTGTGCACTAATCTGATTTGAGACTCTTCAAATCCAAATTCTTCCCTTCTCCCTACCCCTCCATTTGTAGGGAAGTGGTGTAGAAAATATTTTTAAGTCCCACCCTCCAAGCGGAGGGATACAGACCCCTCCCTCACGAGGGGGTTCTGCGTCGCTCTTTGCCGCAGACAAATGGTGCTTTTCTTCGTGTAAGTGTGCTCTGAAGCATAGAAATTTTACATTTAAGTGTAAGTAATGACTTCTTGTTTTAGTATGACCTTTTTAAAGTGCTGTTGTTATGTATTTTTGAGCACTGGAAGCTCTGCGCTAATACTAGCTGATCGGCGACTATTGGTGACATCATCGACCGATTCGGAGACGCTATTTTTTAAATAACTCTCCGTTTGGTGGGCTAAATATAGGGGTAGGGAGAAGGTAAGAATTGGGATTGGCCCCAAGATTCATGTGTACGTGATGTGTTTAAATGCTGTTAGAATGTTGGGAATCAAAGTTTTCCTATCAGCTGCTTTGCACATAGATTGCAAATAATAACAGGTGAAAACTTGCAATTTTCCTCATTTTATTAAGTAGATAAGCAATATAAAATAAAATTTAAAAAGTCTAAATATCTGTCATTTTTAAATCATCAATTATACTTTAGTGTTGAGTATTTTAAAAATGAACATTTACATTTTTTATATTAATGATCAAGCTTATTTGTGAAAGTTATTTATTTATTTATTTATTATTATAATTTATTTATATTTTATTCGTTTTATGTTATTCACTTATTCAAAAGTGGGAAAATGTAATGTTTTCACCAGATATTATTCACAATCTACTCAATTCAGTTCAATTTTATTTATATAGCCCAATATCACAAAAACAATTTTTTCATTGGGCTTCATACATCTAAGTTCACAGTGGCTGATAAAACTCTGATGACCCAGGATTCTAGCAGCCTTCAAATGCATCATTTACACAAATCCTGGAGACAAATCAGATTTGTGCATACATTTTAGTTTTGTGTTTGTATATCAGGTAGTTTGAGTGTAAATGTAATGATTTGTGTGTGTTGTTACTTGTGCATATATAAATTGTATTTTGTAATGTTTGTACATGTGAATACACTATTGCAAGCACATAAAGTCATAAAGTTATGCACAAAATGTATTGTATGAGTTACAAATCAAGAATTATGTGCACACAAATAGGCAGACACAAGTTACAAATCAAGAATCACACATGCACAAATCACATGAGACTATTTTATCTCCATAACTTTCAGTTTGGACATAACACTTTCATTTTTAAATATTTAACAATAAAGAATTAGAGTAGTTTATGGGACATATTTGATGATCTTGTGTGGCTATTTTAATTTAGTCTCAAAAACTTACCTGTGTCTGTCCAGATGTGTTCACCCCATCAATGTTTGCTTCCAGAGTCTCAAGGTTTTATTCAAAAAGAAGTTTTGTTTGGAACAATTGTGAAATGCTGGAAACACTGATGTGAGGCAGTACAAACTGAGCATGACAAGCTGGACGTATGGAGCATTTCTCTTTGTCTCATTTCACCGCCATCATCCATCACACTGCCAGAGTCCTGCCTGCTGTCTGGAATGAGTGATGGGACATGCTGATCCCATCCTCTGTATCCCTCCTGCTCTGATTGTTGGGAATGAATTTTGACATGAGGCTATGAAATGATTCTGCATCAACCATGTTGCATGTGTACAACCGTCCTTTTGAGTAGTTTTTTTTTAAGTTTCCACTTTGAGTCCCAATTTTTCAAAATTTTTAGCCTCATCAGACATTTTTGTGTGTGTTTTAAGGGCAGTAATTATGTAATGTTGATGTATGTTGATTTTACATTTTGGATTCTCATCTACTGTTCTGTTGTTTTGTATATCTTTGGATGATCACATGTTCAGATGCTCAATCTGAACTTTTGAAGTATTATTAACATTATAATAAATACAGTAGCTACTATGTGGAAACAGAGAGCAGAAAACTTCACTTCCAGACTAAAGGTAACACACTTTTAAAGGACCCAACACCTGTCCACAAGCTCCTCCCCCAGCCTTGGCTCCAGGGTGGAGCCCCAAGTGTGTGGTCTTATAAACCATTGTCAACCAGCCAGTGGTGGACTTAGCATTTTGGGGGCCTCAGGCAAACAATATGGGGCCCCCCTACTGCGGTTATATTAATTATCTTTTTAAAAATCTTTACTATTGTTGAAACATTGAATAAGTTCATTATTGGTCCACTTTTAGGTAGAATTAATGTCAAGAATCCTAATGTTTTCAAAAGCTAAAAATTGCATTTAAATGTTAAAGAAATATATTGTATTTGTAGTTGGACAAAACATTACTTTTATTCAATGCACTAATTTATTAATCACTCATAGGAACTTGTCGGTCTTCCATCTTTTCTTTAATTTGTTATGTTTTATTAAAGAAGGGAAAAGAAACAAAAACACTTGAATGAAGAAACAAAACAGTAGCCTACCCATATGCAGTGGCATCAATCGTAATAAAAAATAAATATTTTCAAAGTTAACATTTTCTGCCCCTCCCCTTTCCCTTTACCTCCTTTTCTGTCCCTTCTCTCACTCTTGGCTTTCTTTGTCTTCTTTTTTAAATTCTTAAATTCTGTTCTTATTCTTATTTTGCTTTTCTTCTAGCACTTTCAAAAGTTTGGCAACAAAGGTCTTGCTTTTTCTTTTTCTTTGCCTTTTCCTTTTTTTTTTCTTTTAGAGCCACTCGCAAAACTGTTTCATTTTACAGCTTTTCTTTTTAAATCTCTTTAAATCATCATTTAATTTCTGCCAGTAGATTGAGGCTTTCTTGCCCCCAAAGTCATCTAAAAACCCATCATAAAGCATCCCAAAAATATGAATCAGTGATTAATTAACAGTAAATAATCATCAATTATTTGTTACTTCCTGATTTGGTTGAAAGTCCAACTTTGACTCATTTTTAAAAGAATATTTTGGTACCAGTCCACCATGACCAGTTTGCTATTTGAGACTATACCACAACAAGTCAGTGTTTTTCAGTACACTAGTGCACCATGGGAAATTAATCAATTTAACCAAATTGGTCAAAAAACCACTAGGCATTGGCAGGATGTGAGCTGTGTCTTCAGGTTTTACATATATGAAAGAATGTAAAATAAAACACTTTTTTCTTTGTGTTTATTTGATTCATATTCACAACACTTTGATAAGAATGACTAGAGTTTATTTTTACATTTACAGTTGTCCATGTGCCTTGTGACTTTTTATCATGGAAGAAGTTCACCTTGGCTCAAAAAAGGTTGAAAAAACACCGTCATAACCGGCAGCAGCGGGATCACTCAGGCATTCAAATACTTTTGCTCTGATGAAGTGATTATTCAAGGAGTTTCTCCTCCACATCCAAAAGAGCTCAACAGATCGTAAGAGAACCTAAATGACACCTGAGAAGCCTCCTGGTGCAGCTTCACCCACACCTCTAACCCAGAGGGGAGAGAGAAATAGTCCGTATTCATTGAGAAGAATATGTTTTATAATGTGACCTAAATTAATTGATAGATATATGGATTGTCAAAGTTTATCTTCTGGTTGTTTTGGTTTAGGATGATTATTATTAGACTTGTGACTTTTGTGCTGCAAGTTCATGTTTAGACATAAAAAAATAACTTATTTCAGGATCATACTTTTGCTTTATTCGTTAGTTCTTATTTTCTGCTCTTTTATTACATTCTCTGTTAGAAAGCTAAAAGGGAATTTCTCTTTATGTGAGGATTGTGCACATTTTTACTGAAGTTTTCTCAGTTCTTGTTTCAGGTTTTCCCTGTCATATTTAGGCAGTCAATCGTCCACCGCCGTCTTGATTTGTGTCCTCAGTGTATAAAAGTGTCGGGTCATCTGCTTTGTCACTTTGTTTCGTCATGGGTTTTGTCATGTTCAAACAAATGTTTGTGAAATTATGCTAATGAGCCTGATCTCCTGCATGTCGAGTCCTACTTTTCTGGTTCCTGACACTTTAGAAACCTGAATGTGCCGAGACAAAAAAAAAAAAAAAAAAATTATTTTATTGTAAAGATGGCAAAAGATGAACACATTTTCAGAGAAGACTTGTAAACAAATTGTTTTTCATTAAAAATTAATGAATTAAATTAATTAAAATTGAAAACTTCATTTTTCAATCAGATTTTTGCACAAAAAGTCTCCTCATGAAAACTTGGAAACCAGAAAGCTACCTTGTATCACACCCATCTTTAGTATTTTATGTCACCAGATCCTTTGTGTTCTTCTGCGCTGAACATAAAGAGAGAATGAAATAGGATCAAGCGTAACATCATCAAGACCAAATGGGCCGTTTTTGATTGTGTGTCAGAAGGAGGAGGAACGTTTTTGACGAAACAGAGACAGGCTGATGTATAGATGGGAGTGAAGGAGTTATTGATTAAGTGAATGATTCTTTCCTCAGCTTTTTCCCTCTTTGTTCTGCTGCAGAAACACCGCACTGATGTGTGGAATTTCTCTGAATCTCTGAGCTAAGAAGCTGTAAAGACCCACTCTGTTTTGGGTAGATTTTTTTGTGTTTTTAACAAGTTCTTGAGGCTTTTTTTTATCATTATGGAGGACATATATTAAGAAAATTAGGAGTAAAATTGCATTTCTGAGTATTTTATGAACTCTTACCATCAGGGTGGCGCTAGTGAGCAATAAGACACAAAAGCAGCAGATACAAACTATCATTTATCCCAACATCCGTTGCACTACTAAACAAGTCTGACTGAGCACAGGAGCCCATTTTATCTAAATTATGAACTACTATATTAACTAGAAACATATATTTATACTTAAACTACCACTGTTTTACCAGTTTTTATTAAAAAAGGCTGTTTTGTACATTGTGTTTTTGACTTTTATGGATTTTAGACAATGTATTTGATATTTCACTGGTGTTTTAAATTTCTTTTACGATTTTAACCTTTTCTGACGTCGAGTCACTGTGCAGACAAATTCTTCTAGAGATGCTTAACTCTGGCACAGCACTTTTAATGTTCGATATGTTTTGTCTTATGCTTTTATGTATATGTTGTTTGCTGTTACACTGGAACTTGTACAGAGTTGTGTGTAGATATTCAGCCACTGGCACTGTGAATCCAAGACAAATTCCCTTTGGGAATATAAAGTATATTTGATTTGATTTTTTGATTGATTTTGAGAAACAGCTCAGCTGATGGGAAGGGGGAGCGGGGTCGCTCCACACCAGTGGTCCCAACCACAACTAACTACTGTTGTTCTGCAGAAACTATGTTCTAGAAATCAACACAGGTTTTATGGTTTTGGCTAAAAATGCTCATAATCATAATTAAAAGACGACAAGGAACGCTTAAGATCGAAATTGACCAGAGTGGCACAGAAAAACAAGATTTTTACCACATTTGATGCAGATAATCAGACACATTCAGACATTTTTGCCCAAAATTTTCTCCCTTGAGAAGAAACTTTGTGTGACGCACAAAGACAGTTTCTTTACAGGAAAAGTTGCAAGAGTGAAAAAAAATTTTGAACTGTTTCCATCTCATAAGGTTTAGGTTTTACACAATGACATCAAAAGACAAACTGTTCTCTCACAATCTTCCCCGAATGTTATTTTGCACAGAACAACTGGATTCACCCAAGGACACAATGAAAGATTTATTTGGGTGTTCTTTCCGTCTGTCTTCTGTTTACCTCTTATTTTGTGTCTCCTCTTTGTTCTCTCCCTGCAATGATGCGCAGAATAAACACACGGCTGTCTTCTACTTTGAAAAAACCCCACAAAAGGTGAATCTGTAGGTTTGGCTAACTGATAATAATTGTACATGTAATTGGTTTGTTGGAAAAATGGAAAACACAAAGATTGGTCTTGATCGCAGTGAAAGGAGAAATGATTATATTGTTGAGATAATGTGTTTTCTGTGCTTATGCGTGACATGGAAAATAGTCTTCATAGCGGTTCTCTGCATCCGAGCGGCTCTGCCAAAGCAGATGATTTTTATGTATTTATTTATTTTACAGGCTCATCTGCTTCATGTGTCCCTGTAGTTATTTAGTTGTATCCTCCTCATCCTCCTGCTGTGGATGAGCTCACCACTGTTTCCTGACTGACTCATCCAAATAAGTTACAGCAAAAAAGGTTTTGACTGACACCTTCCCACTCCAAATGTCAAGTACAGAGAATTATTCTATCTCTGTTGCGAGCAGTGCTGGAAACACTGAGTGTTAAACACCAGGTGGAACAGAAGGCACTGAAAAGACAATAAAAATTACTCATCCAGTTTGATGACGGATCAGGGATCTACAAGTATTTAAGCCTCAAATCCAACTTCAAACTTGTATTATCTCCCAGTGGAAATGTTCTCTAGTGGATCTTAGTCATAATCATTTATCTAAAGAGAAACGACTTTAAGGTTGTCAAAAATGAGGACATGACGGGCGAGCAAATTGTTTTTTAGAATTCCGAATTGACATCAGTCTCTAAAAATTTAAACCATGCCAAAAATTATAATCTACCAGCTTTGTCAGTAAACTGTAATCAAGACTTTGGCCAAATTCTTCCCCTACTCTTCTGTCTGGTGCTGTGCCACAGAGGAGACATAATTAAATAAATAATGACCTTTTTGTTTTATCATGACTTTTTAAAGTTATGAAATTAATGTTGTTGTGCATTTAACAAGCGCTGACAGTTACGTACTCATGTACTGACTGGCGACGAGTGGAATTGTGGTTCAAATTTGAAGACTCTACTTTTCCATAACTCTTCGTTTGGAGGGCTAAATGCAGGGATAGGGAGAAGCCGTCAGGGTTAGGAAAGAATTAGGGTTCTGTCTCTATGTCCGAATTCCTTCACCGCTCACTATGTACTGCACTATAGTGCATTTGCCATTTTGTAGTGCTGTCCAAATCTACAAATGTGATTCGCTGCGGCAACCCCTGATGGGTTGTGCCAAAATGTCTACACCATTAGAGTGACACAGTTCTGAGTCAAATGCCAACTGGGACAAAGATCTATGGACATGGATCTGGTCGTCTACAAGTGGATGCATCAAAATCGTCTTCAAACAGTATTTTTTTTCCTAAATCACAATAAATATTGAACAAAGATGTAAAAAATAACAACAAAAAAATACTCAGAAAATCTATTTTGATTTTAATTTTGTTTATATGTCCCCCATCATGAGTACTTTGATACTTTGATACTTGTTTAAACTTTGAGAAATAAAAAAAAGAGAAAATGACAAACAACAAATCAGGAAACATTTTAAATATATCATGATAAATAAAAAGGTAAAAAAAAATGTTTTTTTTTCTAGAATAAAATGTTAACTGTAAAGCTATTTTTTCTGTACTTAAAATGTCATGAAAGTTAATATAAATGTTCATCACACAACTGGAGTTCCCAGTAGAGTAACTCTAAAAGTAGCCTCACAGATGTGAGTCTCCGCCATGGCAACTGGCCTTAACTAGGCCTCAATTAGCTGAGCGAGACGGCACACGGGAACCCCTTAGACATCTTGAGAGGCAGCCCTCGGGGCCGGAGCAGAGCAGAGAGTTCAGGAGACGGGTTGAGTACGGCGAAAACCATTATTATTTGTGTGAGGTGTAACAAATACCCGCAGAACATTTTCCCACAGAGGACACTCGCAGACAAATATTATGAAGGCTGCACTTAGGTGCAGTAAGCAACTTCCGTCATGTAGCTGCTCCCATGACTCCTCCACAAAAGGTTTTGTGATGCAGATACTAATCAGTACAGTCACTTTTGTTTTATGGAGTTTAGTTATAATATTCCTCCTTAGTGTGTGTGAGCAAAAATGCAAAATAAAAACTGCCAGCAATGAAAATAGATGCAAACTAACAGAATTTGTTGGTTTCCTTTCTCATCAGTGTTCATTTAAAACCAATGATTATTGTTTTTAATTTTTAGGTGTAGTGTTTTTGATTGTTTATCTGCTGTTTGTAATAATCCATTACCTACCTTTATTTCGAATGAATTATATATTTTTTATTCTATTTCATAACCTTATTGGGCACTTCAAACAAACTAAATTTATCCTTCTCAGTGGGAAATTTCTCCCTCAAGGCTCAAAATTGGACAAAAACAATCATTTTTATGAACTATTTTTTAAAAGTCTCAACTGCTATTGGACAAACTTTGACAAAAAATCTGAAATAAATTGAGGAAAGCGTTTGCTGTTGTCCTCATTCTGTGTGATGCTTGCAGACACAGATTAGAAAGTCTTACTTTTGTCTTGAGCCAATTAAGTTCTATTGCATCTCTGAATGCAAATTGAAAACGTTCAGAATTTCTGTAGAAACTACAGAAACTTTGTGACTTTTATAGAATGTATCCAACAAATGAATCAGGATGACCCAGATGCAAGACAAGATGCAAGACTATAATTCTTTAATTAACAAAAAGTGCCACTTTAGGTGTGAATAACTCACAACCAGCATGACTAAATGGAGCAAAAAGTCATAGACCAATGAACTAAACTAAAGCAACAAACAAAAACACAGAATGCAGAAACAGAAACTCAAACAAATCGACCTAAAGTGCAGGCAGCTGTGCACCAATCCATGGAGAGACATAGGAGAGGGGGCGGAGCTACTGGAGAAGCCACAGCCAACCAGCGCAGAAAACACAAGAATGAGGAAACACAACTGACAGACTATATCAAAAACCTTTTCAACTGATTAAAAGTTTTTGAGGTTAAAAAAAAAATTTAAAAAAACTTTTGAATATACATTTTATTACACATTTAATAAAAGGTTTTTTTTTGTGAATTTTGCTTGTTTTTTTATACCCAACAGTCGCAGCTAAATAAAAAAAAAAATCTGATTTCCAGTCTACAAGAGATTTAAATTACTTCTACATATTCATATTTGAGTTTCAATGTCAGTGTGCTCAATTTCCACTTTTGTGGTCAACATAACAAGCTCATTCATGTTTATATTTGAGTCTTTTCAGCTTCATATTGTTGTCAGACTGTTAAAGAGCAGCAGTTCAATATCTTGTTTCTTTCTAGATGTCTAGACAAGGATATGCAATGAATCTATAACAATAGCAAACAAAGTATGTACAAACAACATTTTCTGAAGTGAAGATGACCTAAAAAGTCTTTCTGAGCATGTCTGTGATAAAATGAGAAAATCTTACCTTAAACATCATTAATCAGGTTCTTACATGTTTGACTGTGTTTTCAAACAATTCTACCACTAAAATGTTCATTTAAAATGATTAAGCTAATGAAAAATCATGGAAGCATGCCAATTTTTGTTAAATATCTCACTTTTTTCACAAGACTTGAAAGGCCTTTTTGGAAAGTAGCAAAAAACTCACACTTTAAAGTTGTCACATGTATTTAATTGTTGCCTTAGAAAAACTCACTGTAGTTTCTGCACCATGAGTTGTTGCGGGGTATAAGTCGCAAAAGCCAAAAGTGTAAAAAAAAAGACAAGAAAATATTATATCTAAATTGCACCAGAGTACAAGTGCGTTACTTCTGAACAACTCCACCAAGCCCAGTGTCATGCTATACTCACTCCAGACTCTACAATGTCCAATTAAGTGACCATTTTAATAAAAGTCCATGTGAATGTGTGTTTATGCATGTAAACTCTCACAGTGACACTTCACCACACAAGTTTTTAAGGCTTTATGTGCAAAAAGCACATTGAAAGTTAAAGCAGTGTAACTTTGACCAATCAGGGACTCGGATTTGGTAGTGACGTTTGCATAGCGCTCTTTTCTAATTCATGGAAGTACCAACCATTTGAAAAGCGATTAGGAAGGAGAAATTAATAATTGTCTGGCTGTAACTCTATGACACTAAGTCTTTCATATATCGGAATAGAGCTGTGAAAGAAAAAGCTTGGAGCAAGAGTCACAAGATTTGACATTTGGCACAAAGTCTCTTCCAACTGTAGGTACATGCACTAGTATCAGAGAACGACAGTCCAGTCAGTGTGATCATCCTTATGCTAAAAAAGCTTTCAAGAAGACGTTAGCAAATACTAAGACACACACCTACAGTGCCCTCTTGCAGATGTTAGAAAACTACGAACATAAGTCTAATTATTTTTTAAAAGTCACATATAAGATGCACCTGAGTTTAAGTGGCACCCCTTCTTAAATTATGCATAATGTTTTTCATATTCCAAAAAACACTGTAATTCTTTTCTATTTTACAAAACAAATGTTAAAAATAGCTTTATAGGAATCTGTCTTTAAAAAGAAGTGTATGACAAATGTTCCTGATGTCCTTTAACTCAGCTGTTGTTTCTGTCAAAAGTTGAATCAAACCAAATGGAAGTGTGTTGCAGATATTAAAACAAAACAACAACTTTGTTTTAGGTTCAAGTTGACTATGTAAATCTGACTTTGATTGGCCTTCCCATCATCAGCTTTCTTGACTTTTTATGTCTGGATCCAAGCACATACAGGGAAAATCAGACTTCCACAATCTCCAAAATTCAAACCCTTCTTCAACTGTCAGAATTTTCATATCACCCGTAGCCGAGCATTTCAACCCACATTTAAAATGAGCTCAACAACTTATGTTAAAAGAAGTGATTTTCCTCTTTTTTCCCCTGTCTCAGTCTTCTTGCATTATTCATTTGATCCCGATTAATTTATGCTCTTTTATTCTCTCTTTCTCACTGCTTTTTGGACGTGTCTTGCAGCTGTGGTAACACCCTGAATGAGATGACGTCTGTGGTCTGAGTGAGTCATTGAGACCTTTTAAGAGCTGCCAGGGAAACTAGAGCTTGCAGATTGACTCTACAGCCCCCCCCAACCTCCAACCACCCCCAACGAAGCGCATGATGTGGCAGCTCCAAACATCCCAAAACTGGTTACAAAACGAGGAGCAATGAACTTTGATATAAGAAAATGCTAATTTATGTTTTTGCTCCTCAGACCCTCAAAAGGGATTATATTACTGTGATGCACATAGAGATCTTGACGACGTGGCGATTGTGTTTCGGTCAGATTCAAACAGTCATAAAATGAGCTGCTGATGCACCAATCACTGGATATGCACAGAAACACCTGATGATTAAAAGGGGAAGTTGGGTCAGAGTGACCCTTTCACTTTGGTCTACACAATGGAAACTTTAAATCCTACTAACAGAAATAATATTAAACTTCCAAATGTATTTATTGTGCCAAATATATGCATCCATCCATCTTCCATTCCCTTCAAGGTCCAGGGACGCCGAGTTCTCTCTCAGCTGTCACAGGGCAAGCAGCGTTTGGGACAGATCACCAGTTCATCACAAGGCCAAACAACCTCAGACTTACTCCCAAAGATGATTCAAAATTATAGATAACATGCATAAACACCTGCTACCTGGAGAAAACATGCAAAGTCAACACTAAAGGGCCTAAGCCCAGATTTTAACTGAGCCTTTTCATTTGTGAAGTGGTGGCACAGCTACAGCAGCAACGTGCAACTCATGACATCAGCAAGAAGAACTTGCTGCTATATGTTTTTCTTTCAAAAAAGCTTTTTTTAATCACCACAAACCAGAAATGACTCATGAAAAATTGCAAAACAGTAAAAAGTGATTTTTTTTCAGTACTTCTTGATACTTTGGTGTTGTAGTTCATTAGAAATTCCCCTCTTGAGTAAGCCTGTCCCCATTTCCCATCATCCCTCTTGTTTACACTCTATCTCACTAGCTTACAGCCCCTCACAAGCTCAAGCTAACATCACCAGTGCAACAAAAAAGATTAGCAATATCAGAGCTACAGTTTTTAGCCAGATGCTAAAGATGGGTGGAAGGAAGGATAGAATTCTGGACTCATAGTGCAACCAGACAACAAGAACACGTAACCATTGAACAGTACAGTGCCAAGAGTACACAAGATGATTATGAAAAAAAAGGAAAAATACCACAGTAAAAGTATACAGACAAGATTAAAATAGTTGAAAATACATTACCTAAAAATGGTTAAAAAACACAACATAAATTTATATTAATTAAAGAGGGAGGGTAAGAATCCAGTACCTCCAATAGTTCCAGATATTAGATTGAAATACATAGGATGTGTAAAACAATTTCAGCTGAAAACTACTTTTCTGGATTCAAATCATGTTGGATCAAGAGCAGATGAAAGCCCTCTATTTGAAAAAGCTCAGGTTTGTGGCGCAGCAACAGCTCGGGCGAGCCAAAATCTCCCGTTCTCCACCACAGTCCTGAAGCATCCAGACAAATAGATCCATGAACGTCTTCATTTTCCTTTTCGGAGCTGGTATCTGGCTCTTAACTGTACTGCTGGATAGCTCTGATATTGCACGCCTTTTATTTATTTATTTTTGCTATGCTAATGCTAGCTTGGGCTTGTGAGGTGCTACAAGCTAGCGGGAGAGAGTGTAAACAAAGGAATGCTGGGAAATTAACGCAGCTAACAGTCCCACTCACAGACCTGTAGAAAGTACGTCTTAAAAAAATGACATAACCTTTTTGATTTGGGTTAAAAACTGCATAATTATAATTACAAAACCACTGGGAACAATCTTACAATAGAAAAAAATACAGTCGGAGTGGGACTTTATACCGTTCTTCTCTCCAGTTAAATGGTTTGCCAGCAAATGACCTCCTGCAGATCCCCTCACCAGGGGGTGGTTTTGGTGTCACTATTCTTCCACAGCACTAACTTCAGGGAATGTGCTCATTTGGTATTTTGTGATCAAGCCCTCCAAAATCCTTGATGGAACCAATTCATCGGTCATTTTAGACAGTAAGATCCCAGAGGAAATTAAAACTTGCATTCCTAAAGTTGCTGCTGCAATGAAATTTCAGCCCCTTTGTGGTCCCCTGATAGAAGTGCTTCTGTTTTTTTTTTTTTATTATTCTTTTAAGCTGTGACTTTGTCCTAAAAGTTATGGAAAAAAGTTTCTTTCCCCAGTTGGTTCAGGCAGAGAAATGGTGACTGATGTTTCTGCCATGAGATGTAATTATGGTAAATAAGCTGTAAAAACAAAGACGGTTAAGTCGATATCGCTTTATATTGAGCAGAATGTGGTTGATTTTTTAAAAAGAGTACTAATGAATGTGAAATAAAATACATCTAAGGTTTAAATTGTGTGCAGGAAAAGACCAAAGGCACTGCAATGAAGTTATGAGGGTGTTTATGAGGACAAAGCAGCCACGTTGCAGTTTTATCGCTCTGTTTCTTTTTGTGCAGGCGATGCTCGGTCCCCACCTGTGAACAGAACAGCTGTAAACACTCCTTAGTAAACACGGCAAAACACCTGGGTCTGCTTAGCAACAAGTGTGTGCATCCATCCATGCATGCAGACGTGTGATGGGGCAGTCAATCGCACTTTCAGAAGGAATAAAAGCCTCATCCCTGTGTCTCTTTTTGTCACGCTTCGTGGGAAAGTTTGTGCCCACCCTCACTTTGAAGTCAGAAAAAAAACCGACTCTCATATGTGAACATAATCCACAGAATTTGCTGAATCAGTCAATACTTTCAGCTCCAGATGTTCTCGGTTGTTAAAGCAGGATTCCTCAGAGGGAGGTGCGTGGTTTGAGGTTTACTACCGAGCTGTACACTCATACAGTTCCCAGGTATGAATGTTTTGATTAAATCTTATCTGACTTTGGTGGGTTTAAATTTTGACCCAAGATTTCATGGAAGACTGGATTTATTTGAGCCTCTTTTGCAATGACTGAGCTCTTTGTCTTGATGCCAGTGGGGGCAAGTATTTTTTTTTTCACTCACCAGCAGAAAGATTTCATCAAGTTTCACAGAGTAGAAAGTGATGCTTTTTGTGACTGTGCCGATTGCACAGCACTGAAGACTGCGGCTCTTGGGGAGAGATTATGAGGCTGTGGTCCGGCTGTCGGCCAACATACCTCACAAGTAACACACAGCCTTGAAATTCCTCCCCGCTTGAAGCAAAAAAGCCTTGAGTTGAAGTCTGTGCACCATTGTCAGGATTCTCTTCCTCCCATTTGACTTATGCTGCTACATATCTTTAACTGTTAATCCAATCAGTAAACCAATTTTTGTCCTATTTTCCTGCTACCAAAGTAAATTTGTAATTACTACTACGACACCATCAGGGCTCAATCTTGTCCTCTGCATAGAAATACAGCATAAATTAAGGTTGATGATCGCACACACAGGAGTGTGCAGAGTACCTTGACACATATGATAACAAATCTCAGCTTACTCAGTAAGACAACATTTATCTCCTCGTGCTGACAGTCACGAAAGACAAATATGCAAAACAAGTGAAATAGTCAGCAGGACCAGGTTATCTGCCTTCTTAAATTTTGCAGAGCAGAGATAATATCAGAGCTTCAGACACATCAAGCTCATCTTGCAAACATCACACAGGGACCCAGCAACTGGTGGAGCTCCAGACAAGGTCAGGCATTTTTTTTTTAGTAAATAAATAACTTTCCTTTTTTTGAAGAGTTATCTTGACAGTGTTTCACACATAGCAAAGAAAATTTATTATTTAGAGACTGTTTGAAGAGAGTGACATCCTATTGGAGGAAGTTTAGACACAAAGCAAAAACGCCAGAACAACTTAAAATTTAGAGAACATTCAGGTGCCTCTATAATACTTAGATTAATTGATGTAAGAGGCACCAGTATATAAAATATGTTTAACTCACTCAACTTGAAATCAAATAGAGGTCTAAATCTGTCAC
>NC_050514.1:24032061-24032871 GCF_002922805.2 Oryzias melastigma
AGGGTGCAAAAAAAAATAGCATAAAACAAACGGATCTTTCTGATCACATAAAAAGAAGTATGACAATGCTTTCCTATTTAGAAAATGTAAAAAATAATTGCACCTTGTTTATTTTTTAAAATTTGTAAATAAAATGTGTATTTAACATTGTGACCGAGGTTTAATGAGGCTTTAATTTTAATATTTGTATTGAGTGAACGGCTAAATCTCTTGTACACTAGGTTCTGATGGACACATTCAGGTGTCAGCTCCAAGAGGTCTCACTGCATTAGATTGTAATTGATCAAAGGACAATTTCCAGACAATGAATGGAAGAAACGCTCACAGCAGGTAAAGACAAAGAAACGGCTGGAATTTGTCATTTTCTCTTGGTTGGAGAAGTGAGTTTTGCCAGGCCACAGTTGTAAATGAAAATGTTTTTCTTAATCTGTCCCGGCTGGATAAATTAAATTAAATTAAATTAAGTTAAATTAAATTTAATTGTTTTTTGTGTAGCCCAATTACACAACAACATGCTTCACACACTGTCCAAAAAAAAAAAAATAAAGTCAATCATAAAATATAAAGAATAGCTGATTGGTAATCCGAACTAAACAGACTAAGATAAAATGAGAATCCCTGCCATTAGACCCTCTGTCTCGGTAAGGAAAAACTCCTAAAAAAAAACCAAAAACCTCACAGATGTCCACATGAAAGAGGAATTATCTTCCAGGATTCACAGACAATGTACCACGACTGTTAGCGAAGAATTAGCTTATCTACTTTACAACTACATGTTTGAATAGTGTAGTAGATGGGCTTCATCCAGAT
>NC_050514.1:24032900-24096599 GCF_002922805.2 Oryzias melastigma
CAGAGGCGAGGTCCACTGCCAAGGAAAGGAGAACAGACATTCCAACATAAAATACAATAAAATTAATGACTTGAAGTTCACCAATACAGGCACTGGTGGATCAATATGAAGACTTTTAGTCATCCATATAGGAAAACAACAGCATATTTCAGTAAAAACATGTAACAGAGATTTGAAGAGTCACAAAATTATTGTAAACATTATCCCAAAATATCTTTTTGTCAGGGTCCATGTCCTCCTCCGACCATCAGAGGGAGCCCTCTCCAGAGTACTGACTGCCTCTGTGCACTTCCGCTCCTGTCTTCACCAGCTGGTCTTCATCATCATCAGCGTACTTTTTATATTCTGGCTCACCACTCAGTTCTTACTCCCCATTTTTGTTACTCGATAGTGTTAAATTTAGGTTGTGAAGGGCTGTAAGCCTGTGGGAGAGTGTGATCAAAGGGAAGTCAACGGCCGACTCAGAGGAAATTTTTCTAATACTGCTGCTCTGCAGAAACTATATCCTAGAAAAAGACTGCCAAAAGATGTCATAATGATGATTAAAAATAACATTTTTACAGTAAATTAAAAGATATTTGGAGATGGACTTTAATAAAACATCTTGAGGTTTCTGATGGCCTTCAGTAACCTTTTCCTCCACGTGGACTTCATTTAAATAGTAGATTAGCAATTCAACAAAATAGGCTTACTTCCTAAACTCATCTGCTTTGCCACTTTCTCACGGTTATGCAAACACATCTGTTGTTTTAACCGTTTCACCTTCAAATTGTGTGAAGCAACGACGTTGATTATGTAAGTTCTCATATGTGAGCAATGGCTGCAAACAGTGTTTTGCATGCGACACTAAGCCAGTCTTGTTTAGTCACCCTTTGGCCTGGACTCTACAAAAAGAGAAAGTTGGCCTGATTGTCATGAATGACGATAACTAAGCAACTAAGCCCATTAAGTCACAGGTCTAAGCATCTTTCCTGTGAGGATTAGAGGTAAACTGACCCACATTGAGTTTCTCACCATCTTGCTTAGCCACATTTCTTTCAACATCCACTCCGGGGTCAGAGTATAGACAATGTAAGTTGAAATAAAACATAAAATAGGCAGAATTAAATGGATTTATCCCAATTGTCAAACTTTAGAGTGTCAGGCATTGTAAAACACACAGTAAAAAAACTGAAACATATTAAATTCTGAGGCTTTTAAGCAACCCAAGACTGGAGATCAGACATCACAATTTCTGCATTTGTTTTTCAGAGGAATCCAACAAACACCACACGTGGACAATAAACATGGTCTGAAGGTTAAAATCCAGGATCATCTCATTTATGAGCTTGTCAGCACTTCTCCACTTTTCACCTCCCCTGAATGACTCTGTTTTTGATTTAGCACATTATTTTCTGGGGGATGATGAGTCCCCCCGAGGTCTGGGGTGTTTGAACTGTAATAAGTCATTCAGGCCACAGTTGGTGGAAATGTGGGATGCAGGGGTGCAGCTGTGCAGTTTACATAGCTGGTTATCACTCAGTAAGAAGATGTGTTGAGCACATTTAAAACCAAACTTCTTGAATTTACAAACAAGTATGTTTTTACATGTGAAATATGTGGTTTCTACCAAGCAGCAGTTCAGCGGTTGGTGGAAAACTGCAGTTTTGCTGTTTAAAGTAGTTGCAGCAGGAGAATCAAGTCTTGTGTTTGTAACAATGTATGAATGTTAAATGAAAGTATTTTGGTGTGCTTTTTTATTTTGGCTCCTCCAAGTGATTTTCAAGAGGAATAAAACCACAAAACAAAAAAATGGCTGCAAATCAGACCAATAATAACCAGTGGGGAACATGAACCTGTGGTTTACCATATTTATAGTCATTGGTAACACTTTAAGCTTGATTGCACATCATTTTTTAATTTCCTTTTCCCTTAATTTTTACATCTTTTTCCACCAATCTGTTCCTGCTAGAGGTGTAGCGATCCATTTTAACACTGATTCAATTTTTTTTCATAATTTGTGATTTCTAATATAATTTATAGTTAATATGACTTCATTGACCTAAGATTGATCCAGGAGTACAGGCGAAGTTTTCCAGATTCCTTGTATTTCTTGCGAGATAATCAAGTGTAAATCATGTGTTCAAACACGTAAACAAGATTTAATGGCAAATCCATTCACATTTTAGTTTCATAAAGTTCAGCCCACTGTTGTTTTTCCTCATCAAAATAATACAAGCTGAACATTTTTAGAACATTCTACAACACTGAATTGTCACATATCTATAATGATGGCTTTATCATTTATTTGCTTCCTTGACGTGTGTTATCTGCTGTGATAACACTTGGTTGGAATACATAAATGGATTCATCAATTAAGTCAGTTCAATTTTACACCCCTGGTTTCTACAAGTGAACGCAAAAAGTGTTATAATCAAAATTTGAACATTGAAATAAGCAGAATTAGCCAATTCTGCGTTGATTTTTTATTTTTTTTCATTTCTTAGGGAAGTTTGAAACCTTTGTTTTTTTCGTTTGCAAATTGGAAAGTTATTTTATTAATGCTGTACATTTTGGATGTTGCTTGTAGACTAAGCAGGGGTAGAACTTGAACATTTTATTACAGATGAAAAGATCCAAAATACATAATTCCAATTTTTTTAGTTATTATTGTTGTTTCTATTTCATTTCAAAATGTTGCTTTTGCTATTTCTGAAATGCGTAACGGAGCTTGCTGTACTGGAAAAATGGCAACTGAACTGACTTAATTTCACTGGAACCGCAGGTAAAGCATTTTCTATGTGACGTCACAGATGCTGGACCCTTTTTTCTGTTTGAAAACTCAACAAGATCCATTTAAGTTTTTGTTACGGCACTAGCGCTCATCATCTGTCAAAGGAGACCTCTACGTCTCATTCAGGCTGCAAGCTGCAACAATCCAGCCAGACGAAACGGCCACAGGAAATCTTGGTTCGTGGTTTTACAGAGGAGCTGAGGATCTAACGATTCTGTATGACATGTAACTTGCCGTTGAATGGCTCATGGCGCCCACTGTACAGCGCTCAGGGCTGTACAGCGCTCAGGGTTGTACAGCACATTTAATTTTTAAAAAAGTGTTTCCATTGCAGTTTTGTAAAAAATGTCTATTTAGATACGCCCCAAAAACCATTTATTATTATTATTATTATTTTTTATAAATGCAAGTTGCAAGTGGCAAAGTTTTTTCCTGGGGGGGCAGCTGTCCCCCTTGGCCCCCTGTAGCTCCGCCCCTGAGAACTGTTTTTCAATTGTAACTTTTCTTCTATTTTAGTGGAATACAAGTGACTTGTTTTAGAGAATTATTGTCATTTTCTGAGCACAAATAATTGGTTTTTTTTCTTCGTGTTAAATGTTATTGAAACCGGTTAGAGCAAAAACTAATAAAATATGTTGGTTTGACAAGAAGAGGCCCCGCCCACCGCGTGACGTCACGCGGAGAGCTCTGAGCTGCCAGAGAAAAGCGGCTTTCATTGAGGCAGAGTGAGGAGAGCCAGCGATGGCTTCACTCAGGGAGCTGCGCCGCTACGGGCTCTCCTGTGGAGAAAACAACAAAAGCAGACCCAGCACTACGCTGTACCACGTCAAGCTGACGGACACGGCCATCAGGGCGCTGGAGGCTTTCCAAAACCTCAAGGTAGAGTCTCTTCCTTTGAATTTTTCTACATTTTCTTCCTACCTTATAAAGTTTGAGCTTTGTAGAATTGTTCTCTATGTGCTTCACTGTTTGGTCTTGTTTAATAAAAATCCGTCAGCTGAAACCTGCAGCTCCCAAAGCTTTGGAGTTAAGTAATTAAATAAATGACAAGCGGGAGAGTTTTTGCTCCTTCAAAGCTCCAGTTAAAACCATTGAGAGAGCACGGGGGCATTATTGATTGTGCAACTTCACCTTACATTTAAACAGATTACAACACAATTGCATTTACCTGCCTAATTTAGGTCACTTTGCAACAAATGCCTTTTTCTTTCCTTTCCTCTTTAGGGAGCTTTACAAAGTCAACCAATAATCTGTTTCAAAGGAAACCAAGGGGTGAGTTTCACTTTTCTTGTGTTGCTTTCTGGAGTGTGTGTTCCAAAAAAACAAAAGGCAGCTGAATAAATCACCTGTCAAATTCCTAACACAGTAGGCTGTCATCTGCATACCACACCGCTTTAGATTTGCATAAATGGATTGAGCTGGAGGAGTTATTCACCTGAGATCTGTTTCCTGAGAAAAGCACATTCCTTTTATTATTTCTGGAGAATGCTTTGCTGCTGACTGCCACCCTGACAGCACTGGGAAAAGGAGGCTGTGGCAGGTTTTCTCCAGCAGGAGGGAGGCATGCAGGTTACTGGGTCAGGCTGGTGACTGTGCGGAGGCTTTGTCAGCTCAGCAGGCGGTGCTGGAAAAGGGATGAGGCGAGGAGGGAGGGGAAGGAGAAGTTTGCACAGACGCTGTCAGAGTCAGTCAACAGGAGACGAGCAGTTATCATATTGAATGCATTCCTGGTATCGTCCTGACCTTGTACAAGCTGCTCTAAATTGTGGAGATATTTTATTTTGTGTGATATGACAGTCGCAGCTATGCGTGTTTTGACTTCAATCAGGGGGAGCTGTGTCTCTGGGGAATCCTTACTTTTCAGGCTATGCTAATTGCACAGGCTGGTTTGAAGGAGTTTCCAACCCCCTTCCTGTCATGACAAGATGAGATGAGTGCTGGTGACTTTAGAAAGAGAGCCTGTGTGACTAGCAGACTAGCTTAACCCTTTTGTAGTGTCTGAACTCACCACTGAGTTTGCCAACCACAATGTTGACCCCCAAAATTATAGCAAAAGTTATATTTTTGTGATTTAAAGCAAACATAAGAGTTATGACACCTTAGAACAGGCATGTCCAAAGTCTGGCCCAAATGTAGACCTCATTGAAATTTTTAGCGACCTGGTGGTTCCTGTCATGAATTCAATAATATGTATTCTACAGCGTTTTCAGAAACCGTGTGCAGGATTTTGTGATTGTAATTGGATAAATTCTGTTATAAGCCGTTGTAAACCAATACATTTGGGTATGGAAAAATGAGTCCCATTGGCACTGAGTGGTCCGATGCGGTACAGTCTGGTATTCTGGGCGTCTATATTGTAAAATGGACCCATTAAACGGTAGCGAACCATATTTTTAGAGGGCCCTCTTTGGTTGTAGTTCCATAGAAAAATGGATCTTTGGACAGTACGGTTGGGGCGAAGAAGCTCTAGCCACCAATTAACTGGCAGAAAGTGATGATCATGCAAATATAGCGCTAAGCTAGCGTTTATGTTTTTCTCTTTACGGCGGAATTCTTCTTAGCCGCCCGCATTCTTCTTTCAAACACCTCAAATTTGGTTGTGTCCAAACCCCCCCCCCCCCCAATCACTATATAGTGGACTATATAGTGCATTCGCCATTTTTAGTGCTGTTCGAATCTACTAAGTCCAAAATTAAGTGCACTGGAAATTTCCCAGAAGTCTTTGCGAAAAACTAGCTGACATCGATGGCCACTAGATTAGCGGATATAGACCACAGTACATTGCGGTCGAAACATTTTGAACAAATAAACATGTTTAAATGTAATATTTGAATAAACCAACCACATTTTCACCATCTGAACACAGTGGAGTCATAAATAAACGTTGTGAAATGTTCGTTTTTTTTTTTCGTTTTTTTTCCCTTCGTCCGATCTTTAGATAAACGAAGGAAAAGTAGTAAGCATCGTGTGCTCACTACTTTAAATTACCTTTAAAATCCAGGGCACTATACAGCCCCGCACCATGTAGTTAGGGGTTAGGGGGGAATTCGGTCAAAGCCTTCCTGTTATACACGATGTACAAAAAGACGAGCAGCTGGATGACCTCCATTGTTGCTCTTCTAGTCGTCGCACTACAATGACACACTAGCAGTCTACACCACAAATATGCTGTGAAAATGACCCGCTCTGCAGAAGAGAGGCTTAACTGAATGGAAACGCTTGCCAGAATGAATTGGTCCATACCGTACCACCCCTTAAAGGTCCGGACCGTACCAGACTGCTCAGTAGAAACGAGGGCCTTCAAATTTGGACGCTACTATTCCTCAATGAGTTAGCTATGTTTGGAAATAGGCCTTCATAACTAAATTGGTTTTATAACTTTAATAAGTTATTGCATTTAAATGTTAACTTCTGTCCTTCAGACCACACCCATGTGAAAAATTTAGTTTCTCCACGGCAGCACAGGGACACCACTTCCCTTCCAAATGCCCCTACCATTGGATAGGTAGGGAGAATCCATACGGATATGGCGGAAGAATTTAGATTCAGCCTAAGACTACAGTCACATAACCCAAAATGTCATTGCATGGTGACCTGAATGCAAGTTTTTAAGCAAATTTTTGCAGATGTCTGCAAATTTTTAATCGGGAGGCGTCGTTTGTATTTTACACCCCGCAATGTCACCGCAGAGGTTTTTTATGATCATAGCTTAAACAAAATGAGCAGATTTGTTTCTGTAATCAAAACTAGTGTTATGTACTTCTGAATAAGGTCACTTTTTGTGTTATTTCCTGCCCCCACGACTTACATTTAGAAGGTATAGTAAAAATACATAACTGATATTCAATTCAATTTTATTTATATAGCCCAAAATCACAAAGAAAATTGCCTCATTGGGCTTCAAAAATATATGAAAATATGTAATGATGGTTTTTTTAAAGACATTTTTCACATATTTTTACCTTGTCTTTACTTTGTTTTTGGACTTATGCTTTTATTTTTGCATTTGATTTTTGCTACAAAACTTAAAAGCTGACAATCTGCTTCTAAGAACTGAGTTTTTGGACGTTTTCAAGTTCATTGTGGATCTGTTGTTTGATATAAAGAAAAGTATCTGAAAAACGTTGTGTATAGAGTGAGCCTCAACGTTTGTAAAGGTAAAATATGAGAAAACAAATTGTAAAGTTGTAAAATATGCTCAAAAAGGCCCTGGACTATGAAGTGCTAAACTTGTCTAATCTAATTGTGCATATGTATTTTTTTTTTTTTAACTTTACAAGACGTCTCCAAAATTTAGCAAATCATCTTCAGCTGCTTGACTCTAATTTGCAACTTCCGTTCCGAGTACTCAGATTACCAGTTCGTGTGGCGGTCACATTTTAAATAACTCTTATGTAAAACTTTCCAATGATAACTACCTACAGTTAACCATAAAGTTATATTTCATAATCAGATACATTCAAAAGTGTGCTATTTAAATAACTGAACTTGCTTTTTTAAGCATGAAGGTGAGAAAATCTAAAAAGTAAACTTGGAATAGTATGTTTTTATATCTTTATCCTCTTTGACAGCATCTGATGTCTCCTCGTTGTTCACGCTTCCCAGAATAAGGCACAGAAAGCTAAAGCTATTAGCCAAATTAATGTTTAGAGGTAATTACAGGAGCTCTGATGCCCTTGATTGCAGAGTGAAGCATCATGACGACAGTTTGCATTAGCTTTCGCTGTCTGCCTGACTCAGACATCCCATAAAGCCCTTTTCAGAACTAAAATACTTAACTTTATGGCATCATCCGTCTCTTAAAATCCCACCGCTGCAGTTATTTATCCCGTAAAAAGTCACTTCTGTTTGTCAAAACATAACACTTTAAAGCTTTTGCCATTAAGAAAAACATCATGGCAATAATGCGCTAAATAAACCTTCCCAACGTCACGGTGGCTCAGCAGATGATGGCCCGCCCCAGCTCATCTGACTCCTCCACAGCATGCACCTGCTAGTTCTAATACTGGGTCTGCTTTTATGGTTTAAAAGTAAAATTATACAGTCTTGCTGGGAAGAGAGGGTATAACAGAACTAATACTCTCACTTCCTAAAACTTTATCCAATAAAAAAGGCAACAAAGACAAGTTATATAACTCTCTTGATAACATCATCAACTGATGTCAGTCCCAAAGCTGGTGAACCGAAAACTTGATGCTTCATGGAAGAGGAGAGGTCTTTTGTCCTTGAAAGATGATCGAAATAAGAGCTGTAGCTTCCCTGTCTTCTTCGCTACCTGTTCCAGTTCTCAAAGTCGTCTTTAGTTCATAGCCGTGTTTCTCTTGGTTTCATTCACGTAAAAATAACAGTTGGATGGACCACTTGATAGTCATGGTTTCCATTGAAATTCAGTTACGTTTTATTCATGAAAGCGACTCAAGAGGGAAAGTGCTTTAAGACCCACTCCAATGAAAATTACACATGTACTTGTAGCATTTTTTTTTTCCAGAAATTCAAACAAAAATTGCATTTCTGAGTATTTTATTCAGATTGTGGTGAATTAGAAGCAGACAAAAACTTCTGTTGGATAAACCTTGTCGTTAAGTACAAGCTACAATCAGCAGTGGCTACTTTATGGTCCTGCACTAGATAGTTTCTAGGAGTTAGGGTGGGAATTCGAACATATATGTCCCAGGAAACGACAGGTTGTTTTGGTCAAAAACAGCACAAACATAATAAAAAATAAAAAATAAAACACTGGGAAAGCTCCAAAAATTGCTCAAAAGTTGACCGGATTAAAAAAAATTGAATGTATAGATTTGTCATAATAATAAAAAGATTCTGTCAAAATGTTCTAAACAAAAATGTTTATTTTTTTATTATTAATGCATAGAAGTCAAGAAAATGTTTGACAATATTTTAGTTATGACACAGGATTTGATGTGTGAAATAGTTAATAAAATAAAAGCGTGCAACATCCTGTAGACACCATTCAGTGGATAGAGCAGGAGCCCAAACATCTACAACAATCACACATTCATTTGTACTGGACTAAGACACTTTATGTCAGGAGTTCATCGGTACGGCAGCTTCAGTGTCAAAAAGCTGAAACAAATGGTGCCGTCAAGTTGACATTCAGACTTTAGCTGCCAGGGACATAAATTTCAACATACATGCTCAAGTATTTGTCACAACTTTTGGTTTATGTTGATCTGTGTGTGTTAAAAGTTTTAAATGTTTCAATTTGCTGTTTGTTGTTTTTGTTTTGACATATATAGGCTATAAGCATGATTTATTTTGGTTCCACCTTGTTTTGTCCCAATATGCTTGTTGTACTGTAGTTTTTGGTTGACCATCCTGGATCCTCCTGGGGTCCTCTGAGACCCGTGTGTTTGTTTGTGTGGTTTGACTGCGGGGTTGAGAAAGAATTTTGGTGTGTTGGTCTACCATTAGTTTAGTTTTTAGTTGATTTCTGCCTCTTCAGAGGGATCAGAGGGTTTGTTTTCCCTCCTGTTATTCAAATAACAATGGAACATGCTGTGTGCCAACTCTCTTCCTGTTCTGGCCAAAATAAAGTGAAATTTATAACCTGGCAAAGTGTCAACAGTCCAAATATCTTGAGGTAAAAAAACTCAAATACCGGTACTTTCTTTTTAAGGCAAGTTTGAAAAGCAAAAAAAAGAACTGCAGCCAGGTCAATTCATCAGGTAGACACTAGGTGTCTTGCTGCTCAAAAAGGTCAAACTGCTTTGACTCCAAATTTAAAGTGTCCAAACTTAATAATAGAAATAAATTCATGTTGGTTTTTAAAACCGTTTTCCCCCCTTAAGGTTAGATGAATATTCATAATGCATGTATGAGGTTTAATTCTTATTCAACCCTTTAACAACTGAGTTTTAGCTCCAGTTGACATTCTTTTTACTTCTAAAACTTTTCAATTGTTGATGCATTTATTCCAGGTAGTGCAGAAAAGCAACCATGCAGCTGGTACGCAACACTTTGCACTGAAGTATTTACACAATCAACGATTGTGATTCTGTTGAGGAGAAAAGTGGCTTTTTACTGCAATGAAACACTTTACCTTTAATACTGTGTTGCATATTGGGGCAAAGCCATTGTAAAAAGCTGCAGATCTCTGCTTCAGAATCACATAACTCACAATGATTGCATAAATGGTCAAAAGATTTACAGCATGTCAAGGAGCGTGTGTTATTTAGGTGTCACCGACAACATCTCTGGTGTTAAAGAGTTTGATTGATTGTATTCTGGGTAAAATTGAAATTAAGGACAAACTGAGACATGGTATTTCCACTGCTAGGTGTCTGGTAAGTTCTGAGCTCCAGAGTTCTCTAATGGAATCTACTGGGAAACAGTACACAGTACAGGAAATGGATGAACTTTTATTTACTTTTTCTACAACATTTTCCATAAATATAACATACGTTATATTTTTATGCAGATGACACACAGCTCTATATCACTAGCAACCTCCAACCTTCCCCTGTCTTTAGTCATCGACTGCTTTGCATCAATCAAATTTGGGATGGGCTAATATTGTTTTTCCGACCAAGAGCGATATTTTCCCTACAACTGTGGCCAAAAAACATTTTTTTTCCCCGATACTAATATTTAAGTGTCTACAATAACAGAAAGTTTAGATTTACTTCTTGTTTCTTCATAAGAAAGTCACAACTTTTCTTTTACTATACAATAACATTGCACTGGACCTTTTTAACATCCAGCAAGAGATCTCATAGGAACAAGTACCACTTAAAAACTTTAAAAATATATCTGAAAACATTCAGACCTTTTACTGTCTATTAAATGTAACTATAAATCACCAGCTTCTCTTTGCCAGGGATATATTAAGAAGAACATGTATCCCTATAAAATATACACGAAAACAGTCAGAACAGTTACTGACTATGACTGTAATCTAATGGATCCAAGTATCCAGTTGGAACAAGTATCAATGTCAAAAATAAAGTGTATCTGAAAACAGTCGGAACAATATCCGTGGATTTTTTTTTTTTTTTGTATCTGTCCGATACTGATAAATTCAAATGATTCAAATATCGGCCAATACTGATACTGGCACTGATATATTGTTCATCCCTAAATCAACTTATCAGTGATAAAATTGAGGTTTTCCTTGTTGGGTCAGAACCAACCATTTACCTTTCCATTGACTCTGACGCTGATCCCCCTCCCCTCTGGGTGTCGGCTTTGTCAAGAATCTTTTTAGCCTCACATCAGTAACTGTACCCGGTCTGCCTACTTCAATCGATACAACATTAATTGTCTTCGGCCATTCCTTTCCCCTCCAGTACCACTCAAGTTCTTGTCCATAGTTTTGCCACCACTTGTTTAGTTTCTATGAACCGCTTCACTTTGGGCTTATTCAAAAATGTGTCCATAAGCTTCAGCTTCTCAAGATTTCAAATCATTACCAGAACCTCCTCCATGTTTCACATCACTCCATTTCTCCACCAGCTCCACTGGCTCCCTATCCAGGTTTATATCTAATTGAAAACCCCTTACTGTCAAACCATCACGACCTTGCATCTACATACTGTAGTTCTTGGATCTTCCTCGCATCTCCTCTTTGATCATCTTCCTCTATACCAGGGGTGTCCAAATCCAGGCCTCGAGGGCCGACTTCCTGCTGGTTTTCCAGAAATCTTGCCTTATCTGCTGCTGATTACCTGGATCAGGTGTGTTTATCCCATGAGGACCATCAATGGCAGGTTGGTTGGTAAACATGTAGGACACCAGCCCTTGAGGCCTGGATTTGGACACTCCTGCTCTATACATTTGTGTCCCATGATGTGCTCGCCTCTCCACTTCTCTCCCACTTTCTGCACCCTCACTCAGAATTCATCTCTTTAAACTAGCTTACTATTTACAAACCTTAGTGTCTCATTTTATTCTCTGTTATACTTTTATTCATGCATTGTGTCATTTTTATGTCATTTTTTTTTTTTTTGCACAATGCCTTAAATGCAAGAATGTCAATATATTATCATTATTCTTGTTTTTAAAGCCATAAAGAGTCAATTATGTTCTTACCGGATTATATATCTAGAAAGAGTGAATCCAGAACAATAACGAGTTTCCCAGCAGATCTGGAAAAGTGAGTTTTCTGCGGGAATAAACTGCTTGGAGAAATGGAGCAGGTCTTGACTTGCTGAAGAAGGAGTCTTGTCTAATTGTGCCTAATAAAAACTACACAGCATAAGTTGAGAGTGTGGCGTTCTGCAATGGCATCTGCTCAGCATTTGTCCTTCACAGTCAACCACATTTTGTTAAAGTTGACATTTTGGCCCTTGGGCATTTTCTGGAGACCATCATTCCTGACAGAGGAGGGATAAACCTCAGGGGGAAACAGTTGTACACCCATCATACGTCCTCCTATGTTGGAGCTCTTACCTCTGCTCCTGTGTGAATCTGCAAAACTGAAAGGTGATTACAGGCGGTTGCTTGATTACATGCGCTGTCTCGCGCTTCAGGCAGCTACATACATCACCCAGTGTTGTTGTGGAACTCAGCAAAGGAGAAGTCCCTGCAGGAATGAACTGTGGGATCATAAATAGAAACTTGCATTAAAAACACCCTCAAATCCCGGTTTGTTTCTTTCCTTTCCTCCTCGGCTACCGTCATCTTTCTCCGTCTCCTATGCAGACACACAAACGCATTGTGTCTTGTGTGTCTGTGCCCTCTATTGAAGGGGCGACTTGTCTTCAATGGCATGTGTCAACTTGTGGTCCTGGGAACAATTTGCGTCTTTTGTTTGCAGTGAGATGATGAGAAGTAGTGTCTACTGAAGTGTGGTGAGGATGAGACTACTGCCTGGCTCTCTGAGCCTTTCTTTGTGTGTGTATGTTTCTAAGCCTGCGGCAGAGACGTTTGGTTGATCAGTAAACCTTTTCCACACTCATACAAATGGTAGTAATGTGATGAAACTAGAGCTGTTGCTCTGTTTTCAGAAGCACACAGACCAGAGTGGCTCACCTTCTGCTAATGTTTTGATTCCTCCTCTTCTAGCTTCATGTCCGTCCTCCCATCTTACCAGAAAGGGGAGGCAGTGCCATGGCATCTCGCTGTGGAGGCCGGGACAAAAGACGGCCTGTTTTTTAGAGGACTATTACTCAGGCTGCAGAGGATGTGGAAACAATGGTCTGCATGAGATCTACACCCAGACCCCACATTCTACCCAAAGCTTGCAGGAAACATAAACCCTGTCCACCAACAGCCTTCTCTCTGTTTTTGTCTAAAAGTTGTAATGAGTTTAAACTTTGATGAGGCCTGAAGAAGAGGCATTTGCTTTTAAGTGAAGATGGTGGTCTCATGGTGATTGATGGTTCATTTTTAATTTAACTTTAAGGCATCAAAACTTTAAGAGGATTTTTTTTGTTTTTGAAAAAAAAGGTGTTATCCATTGATGTCTATGATTTATGATTTAATCTCAGCCCAGATAGCGCCAACACAAATGAGAAATTTTAATGGCGAAGGAATGCATAAGCATGTTGGATTATATTTTTGCAAGCACTTCATTTGCATTTAAGTTTACTTAAAGGTGAAGGAAAAAGTCAGATTTTTTTTTTTTTTGTAAATTGTGATACATAATACGTAAATATAATCAGTTTCAGGAAAGTTTTTGATTTTCTTATGTGTTTATCAAATCAGATTCAGTTCAGTGCATCGAAATTCAACTTTTATGTTAAAATTGAAGATATTTCAGCAGGCCTGATGGTGCAAATTAAAGAGCAAGATAACAAGTTGAAGTAATCCCTCAAATATGAAAACAATTCTTTAAAAAAATATAGTGAATTTATTTATTTCCTGCATTAAATATTGACTCATTAAGCTTTAAGACTTACTTGCAAATTTCTGATGAACTACTGCCCATCTGCAGAAACTATGTCCTAGAAAATTTTTTTTTTTTTTAATTGTGCCTAAAAATGGCATAATCATAACTAACAGACAACTAAGAAGGCTTTTAAAATAGATCAAAAGATGATCAGAGTGGGACTTTTTAGTTGTTAACATGCTTTGCTGTCCTTTCTTCTTTATTCATGAAAGCTTGGCATCTTGTTATGTTCACAAGTTGTGCAACAAGGTGTCAGAAGCCCGGCAAAGAGAAAAGTAAAGATGGCAGCAAAATAACTCACAAATACACTTCTTCTGGGGATCCAACTGTGTTTGTTGTTTTATTAATAAAGTTCATCAACCTAACAAGCCCGGCTGGACGACTACTGTCTAAAAAATACATAAATAAAACAAAGGCTACACAACTCGAGTGTTAGAATTACAAAAAAAGGTAAATACAGCAAACTAGTTGACTTTGAGGGTGTGCTTCAGTCCAGAGAGGCAGTCTGGTGACCTCATCATTAAAGGACACCTGACAGTCCCAACAGAAAAACTGGACTTTTACAACATGAATAATTAAAAAAAAAAAAATTAAGCAATTTGGTTCCCTATAAATGCACTCTTCTGTCATCTCAGCGTCTTTATTTTTTTTTTTTTTAAGCTCCAACTTTCCACTAATATACTGAGTTCTTTTCTCTGATTGAAGCTCAGCCTGCCATCGTTTTAACCAACACTGACTTCTGATCAGTAGCCAGAAATAAAGCGCCTTGTTGAAAAGGAGTATTTATAAGCTCAGTATCCCCACAATAGACTCGATTAGTCATAAGCCCTATGATCTATCACTTGTATATGAGAGCTCAATACGACTGGTGTGGAGAAATAGCCCTGATTTAGAGTTTATTCCCAACTGTTTTGGGTTTTACACAACAACTGACCAATGTGGTAAAGTTCTGCGGTCGTTTTACATAGGATACTAACAGTTTTGTGTTTATCTTCTATTACAAAGACCATTTAGATTTCGTTTTTTGTCTTTGCTTAGAGAAACGCTTGTAGGACCTTTATGTAAGCCTTCTTTGTAAACTATGTGAAGTGTCTGTCCATGTCGTCACAGTTCCTAATTATGTAATGCATTCCTGAGAAGCTATATGTTTACCTTCAGTCTAAAGCAAATTTAGAACAGTAAAGCAAAGCAGACTTGCCCTCTACACCACACTTGTTACACAATAAACCTTGCACACACTGATTGTCACAAACATAGGTGTGACACATGCAGACTCTGTTTTTGTCAGTAGATTCTTGCCCAGTAAATCACTCCCTGATTGAAACATAAACTATATATCAAGTCTAGCTTCAACTTGAGTTTTGTTCATGAAGCTTTAAAGCATTTCAGTCCAGGGGGAAAAAATAAACTGCATCCACTGCTGCTTAGTGTATTCTGTGGGAATCCTCTTTTAAGACCAACTCTGATCATCTTTTGAGCTATTTTTAAAGTGTATTTTGATTATGATTTGATAATGCCATTTTTAGCGAAAAGCAAAACGTCTGTGTTGTTTTCTAGGACATAGTTTCTGCAGAGCGGCAGTAGTTCAAAAGTAATTTGTTTGAGTTTTTGGTGGGACCCTTGATGTAAAGCAAGCCTACCACCCTTCCCATTATCCATCTGTTTACACACTCCCCCACTAGCTTACAGCCCTTCACAGCCCCAACCTAACAAACAGCATTTTCCTGTTAGCTATTTGAATAAAAAATACTAAGAAAACCTATTTTTAGGCCTAATTTTCTTTATACATGTCCTCCATCATGGGAAAAATGCCACAAGAACATGTTAAAAACTCCAAAAGCACCATTTTCATTTGAGTGTGGCCTTAAGAAAAACATAACGATGTAATATTTGTGACTGCTCTTGAGTTTGTTAGCATGAAACATTTTCATGACTTTCATGTTTTAAAGACATTTTCTGCTGCATGCTTCCTCGTGGGTCACGGTTAATGGCGCTACAGTCCGTATACATTTCTGCTTACAGTCTTTCTGCTTTTCACACAAAGGTATCATTTCAGCTGAAGGCTCCCAGGAGTCCAGGAAAATGCAACGTGTGACTCGCTGAATGTTAAACCGCTGCAGTGTTTCCTCACACGAGCTGGCAGTGTGAAAAGTTGAAACGTGTTCACAGTTATACTGCAACCTTATTCTTTAAGGGATGAATGATAGACTCCTAGACATATGTAACTGTGTGTCAAATAGAAGAAAACATATTAAAGTTCCACTCCAATTTTGATCTATTTTAAAAGCGTTCTCTGTGGTCTTTTAATTATGATTATGACATTTTTAACCAAAATTTTAAAAACTGTTGTTTTATAGATCATAGTTTCTGCAGAGTGGTAAAAGTTCGTTTGAAATTTGCTTTGAGTTGTGAATGGGACTGTTAGTACAGAGTGAGCCCCCCCTTACTTCCCATCATCCACCTGTTTATACCCTCTCCTGCTAGCTTATAGCCCCTCACAACCTCCAACCTAACATTAGCAGTGCAGCAAAAATGGCGAGCAATACTGGAGGTATCCAACGGTGCAGTTTTGAACCAGATGCCAGTTCGAATGAGGAAAACAAAGACGTACATGGATCTATTTGTCTACAAGTGGTGGCGTCAAAATGAAGCGGAGCAGCAATTTTGTGATTTGCCGTTTTAAGTTCTACATTACATTTAATTGATTTTTCCAGCATTTTTTTCATCTGCTCCTGATTCACAACTATTTGGATTAAGAAATACTCAGAAATTTAATAGAATAGAAACTTTCTTAATCCTGATGGAAATTCAAAAGCAGTCAGATACTTGCATTCACCATACACGATAAAATAAACAACAAAAATAATAAAGCCATGAAAAACAATCAATACTAAAAGTTAAAAAAATGTAAAATATTAATAATAAAAAAATAAATCCACGAAGTTGTTAGGATTGAAAATGTAGTACAATAAAACATTTAAAATTTAATGCAATTTTAAGCTTGATTTTCTTTATATGTGTCATCCATCATGAGAAAAACACGATTTTCTTCTAACTGGGTTTTTAAAAAGAAACATTACACCTAAACAAATGAAGTATGTAGATCACTTTTGACCAAAAATGCAGCAAAATTTTTTTTTTTTTTAAATGAGTGGAGACAAAACGATAGGATTATCTTTTTTGTTCTGCATGCATATACTTGAGCCTCTGCCACCTCTGAAACGTTGACATAGCACAACCTTATCACTTTGTGCGGGGCAGCATAAAGTCTAGCCAAATATCACGTATTCAGGGAGCACTTCAGGCTCCAGGTTACTGTGACATGATCTCCTAAGAGTCCTAATATTCCGCTTGTCTTTTCTCTAAAAAACTAACTCCTTTTTCAGAATTGTCACAATGCACTCTTGTTAAACCTGCTAACAAAGACTGTGATTGTCAGAATTGACGATATGACTGCATGTGACTTTTTTTTTTATAATTATGGGACATGGATCCCTGCTTACGACTCTAAAAGAAGCTTTCAGTTATTACATCTGCGTGACCTTTTTTTGCTTTTCCAGTTGATCCATGCAGGTTTGCTTTACTCCACAAGCTTACATTGAGAAACAAAAGAGAATATGAAAAGGCCAAAGCTCAAACAAATGAAGAAACCGGACAAAGAGCCTTTGCCAAGAATAACATCTCTAAGGTTGATAATGATATATGCTGGAGGCACACTATAGGACGTTTCACCATGGACAAGAATTGAGAAAGCTTTGACAGATGAAGAGTTGCTGAAAAGGTAAAGCAGTCAGACAAGCCTATAGGGAGGATTGCATTTGTAAAATATGTTGAAACACTTGTTATTTTCGGGCTTGTCTTGCTTCAACACTTTGCCTTTTGGCCTCAGAGAAAGGTCACTAATCATAACGGGGGTCATAAGTCACTCCCAGACAACTTTAACGCTCTTTTCCCAGGGAAAACACTCTTGCTAAGACTTATTGTTGCACTTTGACATTGACACAAACCGAACCATGTGGGCAACACGAGCAAAGTGCCTGCTGTGAAATTTCTTGCCGGATTTCAGAAATCTGTGAGTGGAGGTTGCGAGAAGCAGCACACGACCTCATGTGCACTTCATAGCAGTATAGCTGCAGCGGCCGGAAAACTATTATGAATCAAATCAAGAGAAGAGAGACTTGGCTGTAAATTACAGCGCTGAGAGGTGTTTAATGACCTCATTGCTAGTTGTAGTTTTATTGAAGTGGATGTGATTCATTTTTATCCTTTCTTAACTCTGCAGGTGAGTAATATCATGCAGTTCTCATTTGTAGAGATTCATAAAGCCAAACACATTTGTTATTTACCTGATCTCCCTAATGCTTTTTTAACTTATAAAAGAACACTCGTTTATTGCTCTATGTGCTTCCAACTTTTCAACTTTAGTTTTCCAAACCTCAATCCACCAAAACAGCAGTGAGACAGATTTTAAAACGGGATCTTTATAAGTGGAACATATTTTAATATCGCTGCATTGGCTCCCTGTGCGATTCAGGATTGATTTTTAAAGTTCTTTTATTGGTTTATAAATGTCTTGGGTCGTCAAATCTATCTGATTGGATTTTTAAAGTATTAGCCCTCGCAGTCATGGAGGTCCTCTGGTTCAGGTCTTTTGGTTATTCCAAAAGTCAGGACTAAAACATACGGCGAGGCCTCATTCAGTTTTTATGCACCTCGCCTGTGGAACGTCCTCCCAGAAGGCCTCAGGGCCGCAGAGACTCTTCATGTTTCTAAAGGAAGGCTCAAGCCCTACCTTTTCAATCAGGCTTTTAGTTAAAATAACTTGTTTGAAGTATTTTATCTTTTCTTTTTTGGTATTATTTATTCACTTTTACTGATTTATATCTGTCTATGAATGTTAATTTATTTACTTTTCTGATTGTGTTTAAGCTTTTACTTCTTTTGAAATTTAGCTTTAGCTCCAGTGTTCTTCTCAGAGGTATCCTCCACATCAGTGATCGAGCCTTCTCGAGCCTTCTGACTCTTGGCTTAGATTTGGGGGGGGTACTGTGGTAGCGTATCCTGGGAACTTGAGTGGGAGGTCACTGGTATGGACAGGTCCCCAAAATATTGCTTCCCCACTTCAGTACAAAGATTTCTATTTTGCATCATTTTAGTGATTAACTTTATGCTTTACCATGGTGTGCGTCTTAGAGTAACGCAAGTTGGAAAAAGTGCTATACAAATACAGTTTGATTTATTTAAAGAAACTGCAAATATTAAAGCATAGAACATGGCCCACATGATACCCATGAATATCTACAGATTTATAAAACCATGCGACACATGCTTTTACATGGTCTTCTCTTTATAAATACCAACCTGCTGTCAGCTGTGCATGAATGGACATTTGGTGTTCTGCTCCCACACTCCACCCTCATTAAAGCCTCCATAAGGTCCATGTTATTGTCAAATAAATATCCAAATCATAGTCATCAGCAGCTTTGACTAACCAAAAAGGAAACCAATAACGGAAATGTCAGGTGGAATGAAAGTCAGACTTGTAGATTTTGAGGTTGAGACTCTGCTCATCAAGTTTAATGCTTGACCAGTCACTGGAGATCCATCCATTATTTGCAACGCACAAAGTAAAACGAATACTCCTTGTCCAACAAAGCTCTTGTGTTTTTAATTTAAGCATAAAAATCACAAAAAACAAATTTTCACGGTTTTCAAAATCATTCCAAAATCCAGGGTAGTCGATAGTCCATCACCATATAGTTTTCTTGTAGTTAGGGAGCATTAAAGGAATTCAGATATAAGCAATATAAAAAATAGAGCATCATAGTTTCAACGTCCTTCTAGATCAGAAACCAGACCTGTGCTCCTTGCTTACAGATTGCTCCTTCTCTGCGTCTTCCTGCTGTCCTTCAGCAGATTTGTGGCTGTTGAACCTCTTAGACCAGTTGATTACAATCTCACAGTCACTGATTATATCCTATTAATAGATAATCTATGTTTGTTGACTTTCTAATTAATTGGCGATGAAAATGAACACACCAGTGCACAAATGAGTTTCCGTATTTGTTTATGCAGGCAGTCATGTCCCTTAAAGTTGTGTACTTGTTTTCATTTTTTCCAATCAAATGTAACCTTGTGGTGGTGCATGGATAGTTGTAGACCTTCTTAAAAAATACAGCTGTTTGTCCTAGAATTTACATGATGACATTTCCAACTGTTTTTTGTCACTTTTTTAAAAATAAATCCTCTGCTTTTCCTATCCAACACGAGTGCCTGAACATGTATGAACAAGCTGAGAGCCTTCTAAGAAGGAGGAAGCTACTATATCTAAAAAAGGGGGGGACAGTATATTAATTTGGGTCATTGAAGTGGTGGTAGGAAGAACTAATTATAGCACGTTTAAATTCATTAGTGAGATTAATGTGTGGTAAAATATATTAACCTACATACATAACTTTGTAAAGTGTTCAGAAAAATGTCTCCTTCATGTGAAATTATCCATTTACTAGTCCATGCTGAACATTTGACATGTTGACCTATGGCTGTTACTGATAAACACTCCAGTCCCAGGATTTGGGCTTTGAGAGTTCACACTGAGTAGATTTCCACAGGCAAACATTGCACAACACAGAGCAGGATTCATGAAAACACAAGTTGTATAAACAGCCAGGAGCTACCTGAGCGCCTGTGAGCAGAATGCTATCTGGTGTCGAGAGTTGAGGCCTAGAAAGTTTATACTGCTGTGGTGAAAGCCTGCCTATAGACTGACGCATGGCAGGCTGATAAGAAAATAAAAGTCAACGTCTGTGTCAGTCTGTTGCTCACTTAAGTCAGGCATTATTTAATAGACAAAAACACAGTAGAAATTAAAGTACTACTTCAAATAGATTTTTATCTATTGAAAAATCGTTCCCAGTGTTTTTTTTTTAATTATGATTATGCAGTTTTTAGCCAAAAATAAAAATTTTAAGACATGTTTTCTGCAGGAGTTCAGCAGAAATTTGACTATAAATTGTGTGTGGGTATTTGGCACAGAAGTAACCCTCCACCAATATCCCATCATACCTTTGTTGACACTGTCTCCCGCTACCTTATAGCCCCTCACAACCCCAACCTAACACTACAGGTGCAACAAAAATGGTGAGTTATTGGAGCTATCCAGACATAGAGTTTTGAGCTAGCTACAGCTCAGACGAGGAAAATGTAGACGTATATGGATGTTCTGTTCTGCTAGTGAATGCTTTAGAATTGGGGCAAAGCAAGGAAGCTTTCAGTTGTACTGTTTACAAGTAAGCTAGAGTTCTATTTAAATGTGATTCTGCGATAAGCGCCAAGAACTGTGCACTTGAAAAAAATCTGAATTTTTGTTATGGTATTTTTCTTTGCAAAATAAATCATCATCTTTGGAATAGTAGGATTTTGGGGTTTATTTTATTTTTCTTGCTCAATACATATTGAATTGTGAGTAAACTGTATCATTTCATCCCTTGTCACAATTGAGAGCTTTTTCAAACTGTTTTTATCTGCTCCTGATCTATCACGATTTGAAAAGAAAAAGTCAAAAATGCAGATTTAATCTTAATTTCTTTTACATATGCCCTTCATCATGAGAAAAATGCTACGAGAACATGTTAAAAACACAATTTTCATTGCGTCTTAAAGCTTTTCTAATCAATGTATTATTTAATTTAAAAAAATCTGTCTTTTGTAATTATATATATTATAATTAATGCTTGAAATAAACCAAATCAAATTCAATCAAAAATCTGCTCCCTGCTTTCCATCTGCAATAAAGGAAATTTACTAAAAGTAAATATTATCACTAAGATTTGAGCTCCTAAAGTAGATATATCTTGGCCAAAATAAAAAACAGAATTTTAGCATTACTTTTTAAAAAAAACCTGCTTACATTGTTAATTGCACTAATATTTCACCATAATCTTTAGCATTTTGTTGACTTCATTTACTTAGATTTCCTAAACGTTAACCCTCAACAAACAGCATTCCAGCTGAAAGACCATACTGTCCAGAACAATAGAAACGTTTCCTGTTCCTCGCCATTGGTGGCTTCAGTCCCATAACACTTGAATAATCTTGGCACATGTTTAATTAATTAGCAAGGTTTCAGCTCAGCTCAAAAGAAAAATCCCCATCACTCTCCTGTCATGTTTTATCCATGAATTAGACGGCTCCCTTCCCTGTTGTAGGAGTTTTTTTCCCTCATTTTTCCTTCATTATCATGTTTGCAGATTCCATCAGGCTGACCATAAATGCACTTTTTTACAACACAGGATGTGTCTTCTGAAAAAATCTTAAGTACTCAGTAACCGCTCGCGTCGTCTGTGGCTGTTGAATAACTTTTTACTTGCTGAAACTTGCAGAGCTTTTAGCAGGCATGCCTCTTGAATGGAGTTTCTCCTGATCCGTTTATTATGTATGTGAGAAAATCAGCGATTATTCCAGAGTTCTGCTCTCAGGATTTAGACAAAATCAGAGCCATGTTTCCTGCCGTAGGCTCTGTTATTAAATGTGTGTGTGAACTGGCCCGCCCTGGAGGTTACAGCCTTGGCTCTGTGTGCTCCTCTGAGTCTGCCAGGATCTGGAAGACGCCTCGGTGGAGCAGACTCTTAAAAACACTGCCTACCAAAGAGATTTATTTACAGTTTCTGAGCGCTCCAAGGTCTGAGTCCTAATCCTCTGTGTGCTCTGCATTATAATTCCACATGCGAGGCAGAACTGACTTGCAATATAAATAAACAATGATTAAACTTTTTTTTAAAGTCTTTTTATGTAACTGTTTTGGTTGAGAATTATGACTTTATCTGACTTTAGTTAGTAATAAGAATCACTACCAAAGCACCACTCTTAAAGGATTATTGTGTATTTATGAACAATGTTGACCTCTTTTAATCATGCGTGAAGGGAGTAAAAGGATTACTGAAAACCTACTTCCTTGTTATTCAAAAAACTATAATGTAATTTAGTCTAATTTTAAAACTTTTATTACCGATATCTGAATTTAGACTTTCGATCAATTCTTTTGTAGATTTTTCTTGGACCACAGAAAGTTTGCAAGGTTGTCACTTGGATTAGTAGAAACCTATGAAATCAGAATGATTTCAAAATCAAGAACTGTCTAGATATTTATTTATAATGTTACGGAATTATCCATGTGAATGTCCTGTTTATCTGTTGAACTTTTGAATGTATAATGCCATCAAATTGATCCTGCACACTCACACTTGAACCTACAGTGATGATGTTATTCAAATGCAGTAAAACAAATTTCCACAGAACTGCATGATTTATGTTCAGGTTCAGAATTTATCCTATAGTTAAAAAAAAAAAAAAAAGCATTTTATCTGTTATCCTGGAGAGCATTTGAATTGAGTGACTGACTCCACTCACACTTTTTTCCGACATTTTTTCGTTTTTGAACATATGTGGCTTTTTGAACTTTTATTAATGATCAGCCGTAGACCTGATTGCTTGGATTTTGTTGTGGATCTTGGATATATCTCAGAGGAAACATTTTTGGCTACTGTTATTCTCAGCAGAAAATACTTTTACATTCAAGTCTAATATGTTTTAGTTAAATGATTGAGATCCATTCAAAGTGATACTTCAACAGACTTTGGTCATATTAATAAATGACATGAAGATAATTATTGCAAAATTTGAAATTAGCAGCATTTTATTTTTTAAATAATATTGCCCCCCATTTTCTTTTTTTGTCACAAAGCACTGCAAAGTCCTCTTGATCAGTTTGTTTCCCTGCAAAGGTTGAAGCAAAAACAGAATGTTGGACTTCAGATGTTTATTAACATCTGAAATAAATTGTCTTAATTAATAAAGTAAGATTTACTCTTTTGTTTGTGCAAAATGATTTGATCACAGTTTGCATCAAACTTCAATTTTGACATGTTATGAAATACATTTTTTTTCTATTTTTAAAAAATATAGTCTGCACAAATTTCCATTAGTATTTAGTATGACGTGATGGGAATTTCCTGACAGACAGTGTGACACTTTTATTATTTTCTAATATTTATTTGTCCTTGGTTGATTCTGTTCAGCCTTCAAACTGCTGTAACCTGTCCCAGCTGCCAGTCTGTAACGTGCACATTCACGCTCGCTTTAATAAATGTTCCCCAAATTAAGGATACCTGCAGCTTCTTATTTGTGCCTGGAGAAATATGCAAAAAATGTAAACCATCTCTTTGAAGGATTGATTTTACTGGTAATAAATGCATTACTGTTAGTCTCACTTAATGTGTAATAAGTGTCTAGAGGAGAACTCCTCTAAAGTCATTTAGTTTGAGTTATTCTTTTTAAGGTGAATCATTTCTTAAGGCTGTTTGTTTTTAAAAATGAATATTTTGACCCTATTTGTGTCTTTGAATTTGCTGCATATAAATTGTCTTGAGCAGATTGATTGCTTTTCCCTGCAAGAATTTGACAGTTTGAAAGATAGAAGAAGCATAAATTCCAACATGAATTGGCTGGCTTTGGCTCTAAACTTTATTCCAAAATGTTGCAAAACATTAGCATGTGTTAAAGATTTTTTTTTTTTGCCATGGATTTTTTATGTGGGAAGAAAAGGCTTATTTGATTATTTAACTCACTGCAGCTAACGAAGCTAAGACTATCTGTTTTCTAATAATTTATTTAATTTTATAAGTAAAATCCTTCTGCATGAAGACATGAAAACATTACACAGAACAGTGAGTTTTGGAATGACTTTCCAGTTTGTGTTTCTGTCGTTCTTTCTCCGAACTTGGAACTTTTCTGTTGTGGATACCAAATCATGCATTGTGTTGGTGTTTTCCAGTTGCCTCTTCTAAAAACCTAAACAAAAAGAGCTCCTCTTGAAGTTCGAAAGAGTCTATAAAACCTCACGGTTTAACAGAGCCACAGATTTGATTGTAATCCATCCTTGATTTTGTTAATTGTTTTTATTTTATCTTCAACTTCTCTTGGCTTTTTTTATCTTAGATCTTTTTGTCTCAGTTTAATTTATTGTCTTATTTTATGTTTGTTTATCCAATTTTAGGTTATTTTATTGTAGCTTAGTGCATGTGTTTCTAGTGAAACTTTATTTTTAGCTCAGTTTATTAGGTTTCAGTATAATTGATTGTAATTGTAATTATAGGTTACCCTATGATGTATTGTGTTTAGTTATATAATTTGGTTTACTTTTTTTTGTTGACCACAATGTTGTGAACTGGACACACTTTTCCTTCTCTGCTTTTGATAAATTACTTATTTTGTCTTTTTTATTTCCTTCCTGTGTCCTAAATGAAAAGCTTTTATTTTTTTTTACTTTATTGCTGTTGCTTTATTGGTTTGGTAGCTGACTGCTGTTCAACTGAATATTTTAATAAGAGTTATGTCCTCAAACAAAACTCCCAATCCTGAATTTCTATCAATTGTAAAAAAAAATACCCATAATTCTCTCTGAAAAATAAAACACATTTTCTAAATAAAATAGATAATAGACCTTTTTGATCATTATTCTTTTTTTAGTATAAAACCTTGTGGTTGAAGATGAAACACATTTTAAAGACTTTTTAAAAGCACTTCTATTCCCAATAAATCTAAAGAAACTTTCTTGTTGTTGCCCCACAAAAACAAAGTTACCCTTATGTTGGGGACTCGTACAGATAAAGGGTCAAATGCTGAAGATTTGGTTTTGACTTTTTACTGACTGGAGTTTATCCAAATGCTTGTTTGAGCACAAATAAACAAATTTGCTGACTTGATTCTGTCTTTTGTTGCTTTTCGGTTATATATTTGGTTTATTTTTGTTAATATTTACACTAATCTTTCTCATTTCTTTCACAGTACATCAAGATCCCCGCTCCCACATCAGAGTCGTCTTCTTCTCTTCGTGTCTTTGCCTTCTACCTGTCCAGCGACGGCAAAGATCAGCCCCAAGCCAGCTTTGACTGCATCCATCAGTATGTCTTAAGGTACAGTTTGTTTTTGTTTTTACAAAAGTCGTATTGATCTTCTCTCATGGAAATTTTCCTTTAATTCACCCATCTTACATTTTCTGTTCTTAAACCCATTTGTGTCATAAATCAGCAAAGGCCTTCACTTTCTTAGCATGTTTGCGTGTTTTCTGCCGGCTTCAGCGGTCGTGGCACATCTCATCCCAGATGGAAGCTTTTGCTCTTCTTTATGATCCACCACATTTTTCAAAAGTGATTACTCAGCGCTTGTATGCTCATGAATAAGAGGGACATAAAGCTTGCAGCTTGCTGTACACAGCGTGAGACGGCTGTAATTTCCTTTATATTTCGGGAATAAGCCTTTCATTACCGAGAGCCATTATGCTGTATTTATGGAGGGAATATGTTTGGAAGTTGAGCAATGTTTATGCCCCGAAAGCCAGATAACTAGTTGTGGACAAACTTTGCTGGTTTTGGTTCTGTAGCTTCAGCCAGAACAAACACAGCAACGGTTTGAGGGCGAGATCGTGCCCTCTGCGCCCCCCCATTTATTTGCTTATTTAGAGGATGAAGAGGAGAAGTGGTTGGAGGTCACACACGTAATTGTGTTGTGAAAAGTATCATCTTTGAGGACAAAAATCTGAGAGCACGGTAAATCCCTCTTACAGCCTTCATGCACGGCTCATGTACCAAACTATTTACTCTTGTCCGTGATGCAGGAAGGAGCCAAGGTAATCCTGGTGTTTCTGCAAAGACTGTCCTGCTGTGATCCAGCAGGCCTATATATATCCTGTGACATAACATTGAGTAAGCATAGATCAGTCTTAGCCAGCTTTTACCGCGAAGCCGCACACGGACAATGCACAGCCCCAACGAAACTTACAGGAATCTACGTTGCAAAACTCTGCTGTGAGGCTGGCAAAAAGCTGTCTCTTTTACTTCTGCAGTGACGGCCGTGAGCAGCTGGAGGGTCAAGGCAGCATCCAGGATAAGATCACCGTTTGCGCCACTGATGACTCCTACCAGATGACCCGCGAGAGGATGTCTCAGGTGGAAAAGGATAGCTGGAGCCGCTCTGCCATTGAGATAAAACCTGGAGCCACACATCCAAGTAAGATTAAGCTAGAGGCCTGCGCGTTTGGAAAAAACATGTAACGGACAATGATGCACGCCGAGATGTCTCTTGGAAAAGGTCATGGGCTCTTGTGCTTCAGGCAGAGCAGCAGATCTGAACACAGTGATGCTACAAATAAACAAGTTTTTAACATTTTAATTATACGGTAATATTTAAGTTTTCTTATTTTATTGTCTAATCAAACGTTGCAATGGGTTATTTTATTATCCCAAAAAAGACTTCCATTGTTTTCTCCTTTCTATATGCTTTAAAGTTTCCTTTTTCACCTAAATTAATTATTTGATTTAACCAAAAATGTACAAAAACAGCCCTTTAATCTGTGAAAATGGCTGCTTTTTCTTAAACACATGGGTGTAACCAAGTGAGGGCCTCCCCTAGAATTATATTGGCCACCCCCTACAGGGAAGTTGGCTCTAATTTATTGTTGGTAAATTCCATCAACTTTTACCTCTTTGCAGGAAATAAACAGCTGATTCAGGATCAGTATCGGTTTTCTAACATCTGGAGCAGTTTAATGATAGAAGTTCTGACCAATTATAGAAACAACAATGGAAATGTGGGCTATTGTGTTTTTAAGTTGAGATTTCTTCAGAAATGTGACAATTTTTGTTTAGAATGCAATAGATAGAGAATGAGTTTAAATGAGTGGGATCACCATGTTAACCTAAGATACCTTTTTTAAGTTGGTAATAGACTTTTATAAGGAGAGATGGTAAAAAAGAGAGTAAACCTACATGTTGATAATATTTTCATCCAGAATATATACAAATATATATATATATATATAGTTTATAATTTATTTTTGTCAGTTGATAAAAATAATGAATCAGATTAATCCAACTTTTGGATTGTCATCAATCGTAGTTAATTGTAATGTTTTACTTGGTAAATTTTAATGATAATATGCAGCTTTTGGACAAAAACAGGCCTGACAGATTTTTTCCTTCATTTTTATTGTCTGATTTTTTTTTTAATTTAATAACCCTGAAGTGTAATTTGTGTGCACAAAGCTAATCAACATTAACATAAGCAGAATTGTAAAGAGTTTTATGTCTGCAGTTCTGATCCAAGAAATAAAACATGCTGACATACACCCATCCTGCAGACCTTAAGAAACAAAAAAAGCTGTGGTCACAAAGCCCAAATGTTCTACATCACTGTGCAGGCTGCATTAAAACATAGTTTCCCATCATTTCTATGGACAAAAACAAGCGGCAATATATATATATACAATATGTAATAGAAAAGGTTCCGACAAAGACATTATCTTTGTGATGGAGATGCTGATGGTGGTTCTGGGGCATCGTTCCATGTGGAGAATGGGTTGAAGAATAAAAGTTGGGTAATGCAGCTATTGGTTCAAAGGGAAGGCCTAATTTAGAATAGCGTGTAAAGTGTCGTAACGATCCAGAGTACCTGGAAGTGAGGTAGATCATCCTTATTTAAATAGAGTCAAACCTTCTCTTCATGAGTTGGTCCATGTGTTCTAATGTTACCTAATCCAGTTATAGTTATATTTTAATTCCAAAACAGGTTTTTCTTCTTTTGCTGAGCAAAATCTTAACCCAATTAGAAAGAAAAGCAGAAAGACAGGTTTTATCTGTTTTTACTATAGGTTATATGCATTTAATCCCCTTCCATTCATTAATCTAAAATAAATTTTTGCCTCTGTTTACTAGCAGTTTGCCCCATCTTGATCAGTAAAATTGTTCCACACTTGATACGTCTGAAAACTTACAATATGTCAATCATTCTATTAAAATGCAAAAATTGCTTTCAGTGATCAAGTAACACCTTTATTCTTCCTTTAAATTATTTAAATATTTCTTTAGTGATGGTGCATTCTGATTGGTACAAAGACATTACATAAGCTACCTTTCACATGTAAGAAAGTGTGCCAGTTAAACCTAAATGGTTAAAAATATATGTTATGTAGCTGCCCCAGTTGTGGCTGCCTTCAATTGGGGCAGCCAGCTTTAAAAAAAGTAGGGATCAGGCAATTTTATTTCAACAGCTGATGGTGGCTTTGCTGCTGCACTTGGATAAGTAAGAACGTTGGAAACAATTGCATTTCAGGATCAATAAATGCCAAACCTCTGTCATTTATGCTGAGAAGATTAAAATGGCATGAGCCATGGATACATGCATGTACTTCCGTTCAGGATATTTCTGGGTCAAAGTTGAAATTTTAAGGAAAATTTACATTCCAGAAAGTAGATTGTTTAAATGTCAACTTTTCTTCATCTAAGTGTGCAGACTCAATTGTAAGCATAAATTGCAAAATCATATTTGGCTTTTAGATTGAGGCATTTCGGTTTGATTGCCGCAACCAATATTGGGGGGGTTGAGCAGTAGCCTAGACAAGAATTTGACATGCAAATCGTGTCCAGTGTGAATTAAAGTTATCAATTAGAAATTGATCATTTCTTCTGGTGTTTGACATTTTCTCCAACAAACTGCTTTGTTTTGCTGTCGATATTAGAAGAATGAAACCAGTATTGTAGCGGACTGAGTTGGGCTGGGTAGTTGTTGGGGTTCTGCTAATGTCCGGAGGTCAGTGAACGCACCACGTTGGGCCTGAGTTCTTTTAGTCAACCTGTTGGGTTTTTAGGGTTCAGTCATTGGCTAAAGGAAGGATATGGGGGGTGGGTCGGTTCATGTTTAGGGAACGGTCTTCTACTACTTCAGAGATGCGTATGGAAACTGTACGGCGTTGGTTACAGCCTACAGTAAGAGACCCAAACGGGTTATGTCTCAACCTCTAAGTGTGACAAAGGGACGCTACAATATTCTCTATTTAATCTACTTATCTTCGGATAACAAAGTTTGTTATCTACAATCTAAGGATTATAAATGTTGTTATCGTGAGAAAAAATGTACAGTAGGCTGTTCTTAGCTTCTGTACAAAAGGGTGAACTTCAGATAAATGAATAGTCCTTTCAGAAATTTTGCATTCTGCATGCACATTTTTCATCCTTGGTTCACGTTATTGTTCCCGTTCAACCATTGGAAGTTATTTCAGGTCAACTGTTGCACAACTTCTGTTAAAAAGAGGGAAAAAAATCACCTTTGCTGAGCCATCGAGTTCCAGGAATGCTCTTTCTTCCCTTCAATTCTGCTCCAACTTTACAAGTCAACTCATCTTTTATAATGTTTTATTTTCAGAGCAACATAGCTGTTTATATTTACAGCTATCACAATAGGAGTGATTGCTCTGTAATGGCAATTATAGCTGTTTATTAATCGACTGCCAGTCATCCTTTGAGTTTTTTTTGTATGAGGAGAAGAAAATAGAATAAAATAAATCTTTCAAACTGCTATTGTGTGCTTTTTTCATGTTGTACAATAGTGTTTTATGTCTGTGTAGGACACACTTTAGTGTTGAACAGATTCCCCCCACTCTGACCTTCAAAGCTCAGATTAACCGGTAATGGGATTATGTACAAAGAGATAGCTTTCACTGTTCTAACATGCCCCATCTGTCTGCAGCACAAGCTATGATCACTCATATTTCATATTTCAGGACAAATAGGATAAAATCTTACTGCATACGGAATGTCTCAGTGGTATATCTGAGTTAATTAAGGCTATAAACTGCTTTAAATGTAAGAAATTTGTTGATTTTTGTATTGAATAAATACATATGTGTTCAGGTAAATGCATCAAGTACCAAAAGAGACCAGCCCCTCTGCCCGTCTCAGACGTGAACCTCCACAAGCAGCCAGCCAACATCCGGAGGAACGGCGGTGCAAGCGCCCTGTCCCAGAAGCCCCTGAAGGAGCGCATCCTCCACCTGCTAGCCCTCAAACCTTACAGGAAACCGGAGCTGCTCCTCTGGCTGGAACGGGAGCGAAGTGCACCCAAGGACAAGGCCGAGCTGGGAGCCGTCCTGGAGGAGGTAATGAAGAAGGCATTAGTGGCTTGCAGGAAGAGGTTTTCTCCATTTATCCTGTAAACACTCAAATGTCAACAAAACAAACACGGTTCGCGCTGCCCTTGTGTTTTGTTGAAACATTTAACTCGTCTGCGCAGGTCCCACACGACTCGGCTCACCACTTTACTCCGACAGGTTGCTGTTGGAGCTTTTCTGGTTACTGATCTGCAGCTTTTTATTTTTATGATGCATTTTAACAGTATGTGGTACAATGCTGTGAATTTTACAAAAGTTTTTAGAAAACCTTTTGTCTTTCCTGCAACACTTTAAATGAATTCCTTTATGTGGAAGCAACAGCAGCAGTAGGGGGAGTGTTTGCCCGTTTCCCATCTTCCCCTTCCATGTATGCGTTTTTTGTGTCGGTGCGTGCGAGTAATTGGGTCACCGCTGCCGTAATTGTCTCTTGAGAGATCATGTTTGCTGCTGGGTGGACCGCTCTGTCAGGAGGCCCCCTCAATGATGGATTTCCTCTAAGAAAGCCAGTCAGATGAGAGGCTGAGATTGCAGCGACAAAGAAAGTCGGAAGTGATCAGATAAACACGAGCCCAGTGAAAAGGTTTACACTCTGAAATTGTCAAGGTGCCACTTTGAATACATTTCAGTCAACAGTTAGATATATTATCACTTTTATCCACGCAAAGGGGCAGAACAATGACAAAACAATGACTTTTGTTAAAATATATATATATGATTAAATTAATTATTATTTAAATCTGTAAAATGAATAAAAATATTTAGTGTTTTGTTTTCTCCCCAAAATACTTCTACATATATAAAACACAAAACGGCAACCGATCTTGAAGCTTTTACATTCAGCTTTTGTATTTATCGGGAATATTTTCCCGCTAAAATAAAGTAGCCTTATACACAGGAACTGTATCAGAATAATTATAAAAACTAAACTAGGGGTAAATTGAAGTGAAATTGAACAAAAAAATTAGAAAAAATGGAAAATATGCAAGTGATTAAGTAAAAATAGTAAACAGTGTATATGCTTATTATGTAAAATTCATTTATTAATGCATTCAATGTAAGAAGAAATTTTAAGTTTTTTTGCATTTTTAAAGTTAAAAAAATATTTAAAAAGTTATCTTGTAAATGTGTGATTATATTTCATAGATTTTAGCATTTTTCTATTAAAATCCTTTATTTTTTTATATTTTTGTAACTTAACTGTAAAAAATATATTTTAAATGAGTTAAAGAAACATTTTTTTCCTACTGAGAGATCCTTTTTTACTTGTTTGACCAACTAATGAACTTTACTGTTGTTCCAGGTGGCTAAGGTGAATCTGAAAGACAGCAGCTACCTGTTGAGGGATGACTTCTACAAATATGTTCAGAGGGACTGGCCGGGCTACAGTGAGGAGGAGAAGCAGCTGATCAGCAGGTTGCTGGCCAGGTAAAGTTGAGCATTTCAAACCGTTGTATAACCTGCCTTCCATTCAGAAAATCTGTCTTCCTTTTCTCTTTAAAATTAATACAATTTCAAATGAATTTTAGATTTTTTTTAATTGTTTTGCATGTTTCTCTCAATCCGTGTTGAACAGAAAGGTACAACCACAAGCCCATAACCAAACGAGAAGCCTCCAAACAAACTCTTTAACACCGAAGACCTCAGAGGACCAAAGTGTGGCTAAAAATCCTGCTGTGGTAAATGTCTGTTTTTACTTTTATATAAATTAACAGTAAATCTGATTATTTTCTTTGGCTTCAGTGCAAGCATAACATTTTGGTCAGAACAAAGCTGGTAGTAGGTTTTTCATAGTATTTTGTTTAAAATATTGGCCTGAACTGCAGGTTTTTCTATTTTTAAAAATACTTTTTGTTGCTTCTGTTTGCAGAAACGCCTCATGGCTTCTGACTCACTGGAAAAGCTGGAAGTTAAGAGGCAAAAACTTGCAGATCCAAAACCCCAGTCCACGGTAAATGGAGCCCTAAACGGGAAAGGAGCGCACAATAATGCAAGTCTGACCCCCAACCCCAGTTGCCACTCAAGGACTGAGACTCAAAGAACAAGTAACCATAGAGATAACCGAAACGGCCCACTGCAGAGCCATGACGGCTTTCCTTTGGAGCACAAACTGTCCGGCCCTTGTAACGAGCCGGTTACAGAAAGCAGAGGCCAGGAGCCCAAAATGAACTGCCTCCAGGTACCCCAGCTGGACTTGGACTTCATTCAGCAGCAGCTCAGCAGCAGCAGCAGCAGCCAGCACAAAAAGAAGAAATCTAAAAAGCACAAAGACAAGCAGCGGGAGAGGTTCAAGGAAGATAAAGGAACTGAAAGACTAAAGATGAGTCCTACTTTGAAGCAGAATCCAGACAAACTTCAGAGTAAGGGAACATTTTATTCAGTTTTTTCATCTGACTGATGCATGTCTCATATTTTCCGGCTAAGTTGAGGAATTTATTTATATCTCCCCCTTTTTTTCCCTTGCTGTGGTCTTTATTGGTGTCATATAAGTTATTCATTTCAGCAGCCACACGTCCCACAGTCTGTTTTGTCATTCTGTGTCCAAACCAGGGAGGGGTCTGCAAACTGGAGCCTCTTTTACCCCTACATTGTAGCTCTCTGGTTATCAAAAAATACATATTTTTAATGTTAAAAAGCACATTTAAAGTAAAAAATAAGTAAATCAAACTTGATTAAATGTATTCACAAACAGTTGAAGGTCAAACAAATACATTTTAACAGATTTTTAAGCTCTATGTACCACAGAAAATCAATTGGAGGTCAGTAAACACAACCAGAATAGATTATAGATTACATAGATTATAACCCAGGTTTCTATTTTTGAACAAATTAAAGGATTTTATGTCCACCTTGTGGTTTAAAAAAAATACAATATTTAGCTCTGTTTTAATTTTTGTTGATCACATTTATGATTTTTTTAGCTGAGATGCACGGCAAACACTTTTTTTTTTTAATAACTGCTGCTATTATTCTACCTACTACTACATTTGCTGCACTTAGATGATCCCATGTGACACAGGATGTCTTTTATTTTGAAAGGAAGTTATGCGAACATCCGTCAAAAGTTAAAAACCGTTTCATATTTTGAGAAAAGGTTATTTTCTCTTTATTTTGGGGTTTTATTAATGTCAAAAAATAACAGTTAAATCATATTTATTATAATATTAAGGATAACATTTATACAAATTGTTTTTTAAAGGGTTATGGAAGACTTTTTGGCTCCTTCTGGGTTGTAGTTGGTCAGAAATGGACCTAAGTGGCTGTTTCAGTGCTGAAGGTTGCAGCCCCCTGGTCTAAGCCGTTGTTTTCCTCCTGTCACTGCATGTAAAGCAGCAGTTCAAGCACACGTGCTTTAAATGGATGAGCAGTGAGGTGGCTTTCAGTGACTGAGCTCAGGGCATCTGAAGGCCCACTGGTGCATTTGTATAACATTATCTCATAAGCGTGGCTGTGTTTGTCTCCCTTAAGCTTAACCTGTTGAGTCCACTCGGTCTCATGTGGCTGACTTTCTCAACAACAGCTCAGTGAGTCCTTAAGCTGAGAGGTCCCCTGACGCCCACAAGCTTTTAGCCAGCCTACACGCCGGATCCCACACACACAAACACACTCACGAAGTGTGGTTTTCATCAAAACAAAAATACTCTGAGACTAATCTATCGTGTTACACCCGCTCTATCACCGTGAGATGGTATCCACCATTATAAAAGTCTAAAGTTTTTGTTGTATTTTTTTGTATTTTTGCTCCAGATCCTGAAGTCACAAAAGCTGTGGACTCTGAGGAAAAGCCAGATTATGTGCTGTGAGTGAGATGATAATTTAAAGAAGCTGATTTATGATTTTCTGTTTTGGAATCTGCCTTTTTAATCTTATTTTCAAGGCAAAAACCAGTAAAAACTGAACTAAATCTTAAAAGCAACAAGTCTTTCTGGCCCTGTGCTGCCACCTACTGTTAAAAAGATGAAAAACAAATTCTATGCAATAATAAAAAAAAAAAGGAGTAGAGCTCATTGTGTGAATCATCACAGATAAAGAACAAACTAACTGTTTTTGTTGTTTTTTTTGTTCAGAAACTACGGTCCTATAACAAGTTTGGAGCAGCGTCAGAAGTACGAGGAGGATTTCTGTGCAGAGTACGACGAGTACAAAGATCTCCATTCCCGTATCGCCACCATCACTCACATGTTTGTTCATCTGGGTTCCAAGATCAAAAGTTTGTCACCTGGAACGCAAGAACATAAGGTGCCTTTCTACAACTAAACTCACATTTTGGACAGATGAAGAAAGTTCTTTTGTGTATGCATTTACTTGTAATTTTACAGTATGTGTTTTCTTGTCTTTTTTAGATAATGGAGGAACAAATACTAGAAAAATACAACAAGTACAGAAAGGTAACAGTTTAATATCAAGTCTCTTACGTTTAAGTGATTGATGCTACTTGTAGTTGTCATTATTTTATACCAATTTTGCCACTTTTTGCACATCAGAAATGTATTTTTCATAAAGTTTTTAGCTTTTAAACTGCGACAAATAAATACTGTGGACTTTTTAGGTGATTTTTCTCAAACGTAGATTTTTTTTTTTAAGCTTCTTTACTTTAAGTACGGAAGCCTTTTCTATTCAGTTAAAACAAAAATATGTTTTTTGTTCTAGCTTTATCTGTGTTTTTTTTTTGTTCAAATATTTTTAAGATTTACAAAAGCAACAAACTACAAACTGGTTGAGCACCAAGCTCATCTGCTCAAGAAAAACCTGCATTTTTTTTTTTTTTTTCCTAATGCAACTTATTGACTTTTTGTGGTGCCATGACAGATGAATTTATCCATTTGGGATATGAATAAAGTTCAGTTCAATCCAATTCAATTTAAAGTTCAAAAGCCACAATGTTTCTTTACCCTAAACAAGATCGGTGTCGATTTTTTGTCACGATATAGGAAGTCTGTTTAGTTCTTCTTACTTTATCCATAAACAAGAGCTTAATGTTGGCAAAACGTATTAAATATTGACCAGAGGGAACAGTTTATTTTTGTTTGTGAGTCAGTTCTGATGACAACGTTGGGCAAAAAGCAGCAAAGTCTATAGGTGACCCGCTGGACAGTCACGGTGTGGGTGTGGTCAACTTTGTAGATGTGGTCAACTGTGGATTTGGTCAACTTTGTGGGTGTGGTCAACATTGAGGCTCTGTCTTTTTTCAACATTTTTTAAAGGATATATATATATATATGTTTTTTTATTTTATTTTTTTATTTTTTTTTCCTAAAAAAATCTGTTTTTTTTTTTTTTTTTGCTCCAATTTTTTATCCAAGGTTTTTGCTATGATGTTTTAGGACTACAACAATTGTAGTTTGAATGCAAAAAGATAGGGACACATCTACAAGTAGCAAAACTGGTTCACTTTAAGAGAAAGATTAATATTAGAAATTTCTATAGAGTTTGTTTTAGCAATAATGAACGTACTTTTTAGATTAATTACTGAATAATTTCTATTGTTTTTCTGGAGTGTTTTTGTGTACTTTGTTGACGGTCTCTGCCTGCCTCTGTAGCTCCTCTAGCATCAACATCAGGGCAGACCTCAAATCTCAGAACAGGCTGATTATTTGTGGAAAAACTCTACCTGTAACTCATTTTCTGCATCACCACAAACAAAAATAAACAGTTCACAGCACGTAATCTAAACGGACACGGATCATCTCTATGGTACAGACACATTGTGGCTTTTTTTTTTTTTTACACAAAAAAATTAGAACAAAGATCCCCGTTTTTTATTTATTTATTTTTTTATTGAATTTACAGTATATTGCTTCCATATAATATGCTACCATATTTAAGTGTGTACCTGACAGGATCTGAGCTGACACACTATAAGGTACAAACAGTTCTTCAATGATGAACCGTTTTCCTCTTTTTACAGAAGTTTCCAGGCTACAGGGAAGAAAAGAAGCACTGCGAATATCTTCATGAAAAACTGTCCTACATCAAACAGCTCATCATAGATTATGACCTTTCTAAAGCTTCTTTGTAGCAGTCAGCTGGGTGTTGATGCATCTCAATAAAACAGTGAGTGAGAGCTGGAGTCACAAGCTGAGAGGACAGAAACTGCTGTGAGCACTGATTATAATTTTTTTTTTTTTTTTTTTTTAAACCAGAGATTAAAAAAGTTCTGGTTATATTTGTGAACAGGAACAAAAAGGGCTGAAAAAGTGAGCACTCTGCAAAAGCTGTGTTGGTGGAGTTCACGGATTAGCTCGTCCACATTTTTACCCCTGTTAGATTTGTTGGCTTTAACGGCTTTGTTTTCAATGAGCGTTGTTGAACACCTCTCTGTTCCATTTGAGATGTGGTTTTTGTTCTACTTTAAACTCAAGAAGTGTAAACATCATTTTTTTTGTATATCTTCTTGGATGTCTCTCATATTACACAGAATACAATAATACACTTGCTTCCTTAAAGTTTCTGAACTTATTTGAGGTTAAGGTGGTTACTGCATTAATATTTTTAAATGACGTTTTTGTTTTGAAATGGAAACTAAAGCCACTCATTGACAGATTTGATCCGTTTTTGAACCTGCTTAGACATTTAAGTGCATGCTTGAGTGTACATGTAAGTATTTTTCTAAACATGTTTTCTGTCTTTTTGTAAATGAACCAAAATTGTGCAAAAAATTCACTTTTAAATACTGATGTACTTATTTTTGAAGCTCTTCTCTGACATTTCCTCCTCTGTGTTTTTACTGTTTGCCGTAAAGCAAAGTGAGAGATCGGATGGAAGGAATCAAGCTTTGTTTTTGTGTGAATATCTGGGTCAGCGTTTCCCCAAATTCCTGTCATTCGATTTGAAAAATACAGCAGGAAATAAGAGATCATTTCATTTATCCTGAAACCTGAGTTAGGTATGAAACGGTCCTTTTGTACCTCCTGAAGAGGGATTATTACAGTATCAGACACTACCCTAGTATTTTAGATGGCACACTGTTTTGTTGCTCTGTGTGTTGTTGACTTCAACCTGAAGTACCTGATTTATTTAGCCTTGGTTTTTCAAATAATTGGTGCCCATGCCAGTTGTAATATTTTTTTCTTTTTTTTATCAAATGTCATCAGAAAGAAGCCTTAAAACTAACACTTTTCTAGGTGACAGTCTTCAAACTGCGGATATAGTGAGAAGAGGTCACTCTCTGCACATCATCCTGCCTTATTTCTCTGCTTTCTTTTTAAACTCTTCACCACAGGTGGCTTTCAGAGTTTTAAAATGCAGTCCTAGCACAGTTTTTTTTTTTTTTTTTAAACCACGAGGAGGTAACAGTCTCATCAGTCGTACTTCTGAAACCACTGGTACTTTTTTAAGGGATCATGGGGCATAAAAAGGGTTCAGGTATTTATCTTTCTCCTGATGTTTTTGCTGCTGCTATTGTTCTTGTTGGCCTCCTCAGAATGTTGTTTTTTTTTTTTTTTTGTTGGTGCTTTCTGCATCTTTTTATGTACAAAATGTTTTCCATTTTACTGGTAAAAAGGTTAAACAATTGTAAGAATTTGAATTGTTTTTGATGGAAGCAAATGAAGACGACTGCAAAAAAGTATTACAAACCCTAAATACAGAATTTTTCACATGTTTGAGGGTTTTTTTATTTATCTCTTCAAGCTCTTTAAACAGCTTTTAAAGGTGTTTGGGTTCTATTTATTATTTATTTTCCTCACTATATTTGGCTAGTGTTAAACATTTGAGGCACCACTTCGCACACGCTAGACGCAAGGAAGGAGACTGTGCATAATAAGCTGCGATGTTAAAATGTGCTTTTTTCTCTTGTGCTGTTGTGAAAAGCATATTAAAAATACATTAAAATCATATTTGCTTTGAGTTTTTTATTATTATTATTATACTGTAAGACATTTTCAAGTTTTCAACATCTGCACACTTCAGTGGGAAATCTGTTTTTTTTTTATTCACATTTATTTAGGCACAAACTGGCCTGTTTTTTTATTTGAGTTTGAATTGTTCCCCGATAAAGCATACATCTTCAGACTAAAAGCTGAAGACTTTTACATTTAATGAGATAAATGTTTACATTATAATTTTGTAATTGATCTTTTTTTAATAGTTTAAGCCTCGAAATCCTCCCGTTTATAGAAACTGTTCTTAAAAGTCTGTTTTCTCTATTAATATTTGTTTACTTTCCCGAAGCTAAATCACCTGTAAACATTTCAGAGCGTGCGTTGCCCCCGCGCGATGACGTCATCACGTTGCACTTGCGTGCTAACGCTGTTGTCATGACTAAGGCAACTCTTTGGATCGCCTTTCAGCTCATAAACGATAAAGAAACACGTTAAACCTTCTGCTACTTTATATTGATAAACCGGTATTACTGTAAATTGATTTTTTTTAATTAAAAAAATACAATTTTCATAATAATTTATTTTTTTCTCCACTTTTTAATGGTCAAAACGTTTGAGCAACAGGACACTTCATTTCTGAGTTCGCCATTGTTAGGTTTGTACCCATTTTTGAGATGTACCTTTTATTTACAATGTTTGATTTTTAGGTAAGTTTTGTAGGTTTTTGTCATTTTTTATATGTTCCTCCGATCAAAGTTTCACCAGGTTTGTTTTTTCATCGTTTGAGTACATTATACTCGGGGTGTTTGTATTTCAGTCTTGTCATCTTTTCAGTTTTATCTTTTTGATTATGTTCTTGTTTTACAGATTTTCTCATGTTAAAAAAACTGTATTAATATCCCTAAGTTCCTGTCATCAAACTAAATCCCTCATATTTTTTAACCCTAATCCACTGTTTCCTGACAGCATTTATGTAAATACTACGATTTTAAGATTGAAAAACAGTATTTTGAAAAGTAGTAATGTTCAATGTGGAATATTTTTTAAGTTAAAATCCCATTTGTTGTCACACACTTAGGTGTGTGAATTTTTTTCTTCTCATTTGACCCATCCCCTGAGGGAGCGGTGAGCTGCAGACACAGTCACAGTTGGTGTTTTAACCCCTCAATCCATCCCGTTAATTCTGACTATCAAGCAGGCAGGCATTGGGTCATATTTTTTAGAGTCTCTATCTGGATTTGAACTCAAAACCTTCCAGTTTCAGGGTGGACACTATCAAACTTGCTCTTAACCTTGTTACACTGAATGTTGCTCATTCACAAGATACCATAAATCCAGGACTCCAGTTAATTTAGCATCACCTTCATAAGGTGGTAGGGGCTCAGGTGGTTGAGCATCAGAAAAAATGATTATTGGATGGGGAAAAAAATCACAGAAGAATGTTTTATTGTATAATTGGAAATAGATTCAATTGCAAATGTTAATTTTTATGTCACCTTGTAAAGCTGCTTTCTGACAGGCATGCTACTAAAAAGATTTTCAAGTGAAAGGAAATTCCACACACAAGAGGCAGGTTGGAACTTAAGTTGCTCCAGCACGTACACAATAAGCCGGCCTCTGTCTGACCCCCTGTATACGATCTGTACAGCTGTGTGGTTCACTGCCTTGCATGACTTCTATTTGCCGTTTTCTATGAACATATTCAAATTTCCTGAAATGCACTTTTACAGGTCGGTGGGGAAAAAAGCTGAGAAATGGCAGCAGCCTGGAAACCAGGAGAATCCACAATACCTACTTTGGAACTGGAAAGTGTGACACAGGTAGAGCATAAAATAAATGAGAGATTTGGATTCTTTCTTGAGTGATTGTTTTGACAAGTCTAAAAGGTTCTACAGAGCAAACACATTTTTATTAGAATATAATTGATTTAAAAAGGTGAAATACTTGGCGAAATTTGACATTTTTAATGTGACAAAAGTGTTTTTTGGACAGTCTCCAGAGAGCACCAACTGCATAGCATGTACAGAGGACGGCAGGTACCTCTCTCTGGGTCATTCCGGGGGTTTGTCTGTGTGGTGTGCCTCATCATTCGTCCGAATCGCCGAATGGCTGCAAGATCGACTGGAAATAACCTTTCTGCAGACGACCAGAATGGCTAAGAGGACCTATTTGCTCGGCTCTGTTGATGATATGGGTTTGTGGAATCTGAGTGTATTTAACATTCAAAAGTTTGGGGTCACTTAGAACTTATTCTGTTTTTGAAAGAAAATTATTATTATTTTTTTTATTATTGCAGAAAGATTTAAACTTATCAGAAATACATCCTTTACATTATTTATGTGGTAAATATAAAAAAAAAATGTCTATTCTGTCTGCAAATGTCTAGTTTTTGTTATACTATAGGTGACTATAGACCCATTTCCAGCAACTTTATCTCCTGTGTTTTAATGGCAAAATGTGTTGTTCATTGTGTCAGAGGCCTAATAGATGATTATTAACTGTTGTGCGATCATGTTAGCATAGCTGAAAACAGTTTAGCTGGTTAGAGAAGCGTTAAAAAGAGCCTTTGTTCGAGTAGGTTGAGTATCCAGAACAACCCATTTGTAAGGGACGATTAAACGGTCAAACTATGAAACGGAACAGTCTATTGTTGTTTTTAGAAATGAAGACTATTCCGTCCAAGAAATTGCAAAAAAAACTGAAGATTTTCTTCAACGGTATCTAGAACTCTCATTAGAGAACAGCACAAACAGGCTCTAAACAGAATAGAAAAAGAAGTAGATAATAGTTATATTAGAATCTCCAGTTTTAGAAATAGATGCCTCACAGGTATTCAACTGGCAGTGTCAGTAAATAATACCAGATAAACGCCAATGTCAACATCTATAGAGAAGAGGCGACGTCAGGATGCTGACCTTCAGGGCAGAATGGCAAAAAAACAAACAAAAAAGAGAAAATATATGGGCAAATTGGAAAAGAATGTTAACGGATGGAGGAGATGAAAATTTGTGGTTTGGGGTTGCTTTGGTGCTGGTAAATTGAGATTTTGTTTTAGGGTTATAGGGCATTTTAATTAAGAAAGGTTGTCCATTTTGCAACACCTTACCATACCCTGTGGACAGGGCTTGATAGGAGCCAGTTTCATCCTACAACAGGGCGGTGACCCAAAGCACACCTCCAAATTGTACAAGAAATATTTAAAGAAAGAGGCAGCTGGAACTGAGGTATAATGGAGTAGCCATATCTATAAAAGTGACCACCCAGCCATTCCAACTTGTGGGAGGGGCTTCTTGAAGAGTGGGGTCAAATTTCTCCAGATGACCTAAACAAACTAACAGCTATAATGCCAACGGTCTGCAATGATGGAATTGCTTCAAACAGAGGAATCTTTGACAAAAGCAAATTTTCAAGAAAAAAATTGTTTCAAAATCATTATTTCGGATCTTGTTAATGTCTTGACTATATCTTCACTTTATTGTACAACTCATTTGGTCAATTATTTTTCATGAAAAGTAAAAAAAAAAAATTGTCTGGGTGACCCCAAGCTTTTGAACTGTAGTGTGTATATACAAATATTGTGCTCACCAATGCTTTTCAATACAGTAAAACCTGGCTCCTATCATTGACATCCTGTCATTCTATTGTTATTCACATTGTAGGTGTGGCCAGACTCTTTACATTTCACTGTGATGACATTCATCTTCTCAGTGTTATAAATGCCATGGTATGTATTATCTCTTTTTTTGTTTAAAATTGTCATTTTTGTGACTATTGTCTAATAAATATCATTGTCAGGAGGATATTAACAATAGAAGTATTTGTTCAACATTTGCTCTGTACGGGGGTGGCCATTTTGGAGCAGCATCAATCAGCTGTGAGTGAAATTTGCCAACATTTATTTGAGTTAAATGAATTACATTTGACTCTAAATATTTTTAAGGCAATGGTGCATCTTGGCTTGAGGTCTATCAGTTACCTGTGGCAGTGTGGCTGGCAGAAATGGAGACTTCATCAGCACTGGAACAGGTCAGAAACTGATTCAGTACATTCAATTATTTCATTAACATTGCTATTTTTTCTTGGAGGCATGCTCGTATGATGGTTTTATGGATGCATGAAAACAAATATGTTTAAAATTGACTTGTACTTTTTACCAACCTTCAGGATCCAAATGTAACTGAAAGTGTTGATGTGAAATGGTCACCAGTTGAGGTGCTGATTAAAATCACTCCCCCCCAGCTTTCAGCAGGTATTACAAATATATATTTGTTCTTCAGTGTCATTTGTATGTTAAGCATCTTTTGACTTACAAGCTGAATGAGAAAGTCAAAACATCTGCAAGTTTAGATAAGAAATCAGATTCAGGAAGCTGAAGATGCTCCTGGGTGTTCTTGCTGTTCTGCAGGACAGTCACAAGGTGGCGCCCTTGGGACAGACTTTTTTAAACACTGCTTGGTTGTGGATGAAGTAAGAAGCAGCTCTCAGAGCAACTCTCTTGATGCAGGAAAAACAACACAAACTACTAAAAGTTCAAGGTACAAATACTTTCAGTAAAAATTTCCATTTTAGATGTTCAAACCTAAAAGAGTCTGACTTTTACTTTGTGTTTGAAGTTAAATGTTACTGCATACCATGAACTAGAATGTTAATGCTTCCATCCTTTGCCCTTTTGGTTGAATGCAATATCTTTCAGGCGGTGTACTCATCACTTTCTCCTCAGTTGTGATCCGTTTTCTGGCAAATCTTTGCAGTCAGGTGGGTGATAAATTGCTATTTTTTTTTTTTTTTGCTAGATGGGTCTTGTATTATAAACTTTTCATCAAATAAGACAATGTAGCAAAACTTACCAGAGTCAATGCCAATGCACAAGTTTTGTTTTACAAGGACAGCGCACATTCACTTTGTGAAAGTCTGAAAAAGCTACACTTATAACTCATCTCTTCTCTGCAGAGCTGCCTGTGGCTGTCGCCGTGTGGTGGAGTGGCAGCCATAATCTCCTTCAGTATTCACTTCAAAAGATTCCAATTAAAAAAGCAGGCAGGATTTTTTTTTTTTTACCATTTAAAATATTCTGCCTTTAAAAAGTTTTGGGTTTGAATGAGTTCTAATGTCGGAAGCAGATGCAGCTCCCATCCCGGATTCTTTGTGGCCAAACGCAAATGAAATCGTCTGCTCGGCTGTGAGCGGATGCACCCGTTACGTCGCTCTGGGGCTGGATGATGCGTTGGTGTGTGTCTGGGACAGGAGAAGCGGTGAGCCAACATAACAGCACACATGTTACTATATTTTAGATAGGGTTGCAGGATCAGTAAAGCACAGAGTGTGTAAAGGATCATTAAAGTAAAAAAAAAGAGTGGCACTGGTTTCTCATGTGCAAAACTTCTAGTGAGCACCAGAAAGTTTCTTGTGTACATGAGAAACAGGTATTAACTCCAGGTCTGTCCATCATTCATACATGAAAGCAACACACGTTAAAACTTACCTTTGAAAATAATAAACAATATATAAAAAGTTATTTTTTCTGTCACTAAAAACAGGAAATTAAAATGAATTTAAATAAAAATGTAAAAAAATTGTCATAAATTCATCAAAAAACAGGAAACAAAATTAATAAGTGTTAAAATAGTTAAAACCAGAAACGATAAATATGAAGGACACATTACATGACCACAATACTGTGAATTTAGAGAAAAAAAAACACCCTTTTGTGCACAATTCAAATAATCTAACAGAAGAAATACAGACTTATTTAAATTGTCTAAGATCATTTTCTTTCAATATTCTGACACAATATGTTAAAAAGAGAGTCGAGCAAGTCACTCAGACTGATGGATTCTGGGATTTGGTTAAAGTGATGAGTTTTTTTTTTTTTTTCTGAGACTTACAGTTCTCTTTTCCGGTCCTCAGGTGCACCACTCTCCATCGTCTCTATGCCAAAATACAGCTCCCTCCTCAGGATGAAGTATTTAGATTGCTGGCCTGAGCTGCAGACTCCCGCTGCAGAAGTTCTCCATCTTTTGGTGATGAGTAAAAGTGGAGAACTGGACATGATCACGGCAGGACGAGGAACTCAGACCTGCACCACACAGCTGAGTGAAAGGTCACACAAGTTCAATATTTATTTATTTTTAATGTCTTCACTTTGAGTTTTCAAGTTTTCCATTAACTTACATTTATTTTGCTGACTTAGACCAAATGATAGAGCAGATCTACCATCACTTATCATCTCAGTGCCGTTCCTGCCAAACATGGTAAATCATTTGCTTTTATAAACTTTATCATCTAATATTTAAAACTTTATAATGTAAGATAAAACACAAATGTTTTAATGTATTTTCTAAGCAGTTGCTCATAATGCAAAGAAATGGAAAAATGTTTCTTCAAGATGTCATCAACAAAACCGCAGTGTGTTTCTTGGCTCCTCCCACATCTTATCAGTTCTCCACCCCCTGCAATCCTGTATGTGTGCTGGACCCCCAACAGCAAGCTTTGTTCATACAAGGTAAGACCCTTTTGTGTGAACAGTTCACAGGATAAGGTTAATTGGTGGTGTTGGGGGGCAAAAGCGTTTCGTTTAGTAAATGCCACAATTTGTGAGTTACTCAGGTGACCTGGAAACCAACAGCAGCCATTCTCTGGAAGAGGCTGTCCAGAGTCGCCTCTTTGTGTTCCGGTTTGAACAGTGCTGCATCATTAAGCAGCGAATAGTTTCAGGTCCAGCCTCTTCACAAAGACAGAACATGGAGAGCCATGGAAGTCCAGAGGAAGTCTGCAATCTATACCTGCAGCAAAGGTTTCTACAACCTTAGTTTGTGAATTAACGCTCACTTAAAATGGATCAAATTGAAATGCTAAAGTTGTTTTTCTGTTTTGTTTTTGTCTCTGGATGACAGGAATAAGGCTCGGGAACAGATGTTTGAGAGGCTGCACAAAACAGCCCAGATGATTGACCAAAAACAGCAGAAGAGCAACAAGCTTAAGAAGAAAAAGTGACTATTTTGATTTGACTTAACATCATCAAAGGCTTAATTTATTGCTAATTTTCTTACATCTTTGGATCCTTTTTTTAGGGCACATCCATTTTTTTCATTGTGGTTGACCAGCTGTTTAAGCGAAAAAGAGCAGAATACACAGAGCTCTTCACACTTTGCATAGTTTTGCAGCGTGAGCACTATGCAAATGATTTTGCTGCAGTATGGATTTGTCAGGAAGGACACTGTAACTCAGCAGACATTTAATAAAAGGCAGGAAAGCACTTTGAGGGATGGAAGAAAACTTAAGATGTGAATACATTTACTTTTTTAATACTACGTTTATCTTTTTTTTGCTATAAAGGGTAGACGGTGTGTGTGTGTGGAGGTGGTGATGGAAAGGCTCAGCTAAAAAAGTTTTTTAGTCTGCATGTTGAATCATTTGGGTGTGCTGAGGAAATTGCTGACCCATCTCTTTTTTTTCCCTTGTATTTGATTAATGTTCTTCCAGCAAAACTTGACGTGAAAGCCGTGCCTACAAATGATTGCATGCATTTCTCTAAACAACTTACAAATTACTTTTTCTTTTTATACTATAATTAAATGGATTAGAAGATGGACAAAATGAATGTCGATTGTTGTTTGACTCTTTAAGTGTTTCCTGTCTTATATTTTCTGATGATTTGAAAAAAAACATTTTTGTCAGAATTTGCAAAAACCGTGTTGAAAGTGTATTATTTTCCGAAGACTGGCATGTATTTATACAGTAGCTCAACCATTTGTTCATTTCAGGACAACCAGGGAAAAATAGAATAATAAAGCAGAACAAATTAAATAGCAGTTTCAAGATAATAACAGTATTTTTATTGTTTGTGGAAGTGATGAATAAAAATAACGGATGATTTTACTTGAAACGGTACAATCCAAACAAAATGTTCTCATACACTGAATAGTACAGTTAATTCATGTTTTATCACTCATTTTACATTTACAATTCATAGATGTAGAAAATTCTGAAAGTTTGAATCAAGTTTGCAGCAGATCACTTTGTCATTTTGTCAACATGAAAACTGACTTTCTTTAGCAAAATCCATTATTTATAACTGATCTAAAGGGCTATCTTATAGATTTCCCGGCTGCACATCATCCATACAGAAGTATCTTACATGGAAATTTTATTAGACCTCAAAAATGTTTGTTTTTAATCATGTTTTATTAAATTTCCTCCCTAAAAAGACCATAAACTTGCTGACGGCATTTTGTCTACAAGAAATTACACAACAATATTTTATTTTATTAGCAAGTACCATTTTTTGTTATGAACTTTCCAGGAAATCATAATTAATACATTTAGTTTACAGCAACTGTTGGCTCCAGAGGCGGACTTACCATTAGGCAAAGGTGGGCGATTGCTTGGGCCCCCTCTAACACCTTGGGCTCACCCAGAGCGGAATATTCAACAAAAATGTCTAAAATCATTTCCACATCTGTTATTTTTAACTGTGCCATTAGAAAAAAAAAATAAGAGAAATTTAATTGAACTGCTCAAGTGCTTCAGTCCTTCTGCAGCAATGGAATATTCTGTCAGCACCAAGTTAGCAAGCCCAGAGAGAACAAAAAAGAGAAAGCCAGAAATGTGTTGTAGCACTTCCTAAAGTGCAGGAAGAAGACAACAAAAAGAACAACAGAATTATGAGAAAACTGTCAAAATGTTACAATAATAAAGTTGTAAGTTATGAGAAAATCAATTAAATTATTCTTAGAAAAAAGTTGTAAAATCATAAGAAAAAAGTTAAAATTTTACAAAATAAAATCGTAAAATTATAATAAAATAGTCAAAAGTTTCTGAGAACAAAGTTATAAAATTCTGGAGAATAAAAGTTGTAATTTTACAAGGAAAATTGCCATTTTTAATTTATTTATTTTGAAAATGGTACCAAAAAAAGTTTTGATTTTGATAGAAAAAGTTGTAAAATTATGGGAGAAGTCGAAATTTCACAAAATAAAATCATGAAATAATGATAAATATGAAATATTTAACAATAGCAAAGTTGTAAAATTTTGAAAAAAAAAAGGTTATTTTACAAGAAAACAACCATTTGTGTTTATTTTTTTTTCTGTCAAAAATGTCAAAAAATTTAAATCAAAGACAATCAAACATTTCCTGTATCGCATATTTATATTGTATATTTAAAGTATTTAACAGATAATTGAGAGAAATGAGATGGACATCACACTACTCAAGAATCTAAATGAAGCTGCTGAATTTGATTTAAATTTTTCTAATATACAACTTTATTTTTAATAAATTACAACTTGAAACTTTACGTGTAAAATTAAATCTTTTAACATCATAAATATATTATTTTATTCTTGTCAAATGCTGACTTTTTCCTCATAATTTTCCAACTTTTTACTTATATACATTTTTTTCTTTCATGGTGGCCTTAATGCTCTATTGTAACAAACGGGACCAAAAAGGAGAAAAAAATTAACTTTTGTTCCATCATTTTATGTATTTTTGTTTCTTTTTCAGAAAAATCTGCTAAAAATGATTAATACAACCACTGCAGGGGGCCCCCTGTTATTGTTCACTTAAGGCCCTCAAACTGCTAAATCCGCCACTGGTTGGCTCTGTGCTTTGTACGCAGGTGTGAAAAGTCTTTAAGTTGTAGACTTGAAGCTATACATCAGACTCTATCACCATATAACAAAATGATAATCCCAGTATCAAAAGCCTCTTTCACCTCTCATAGGATGCTTTCACAGCTGGACTGGTTGAAAGACTTTGCTGCCCTGCTGTCAGCTAGCAGAAGGTTCCCTTTGGGTGATGGTAGGTCTGCTTTGCTGTGGTTGTCTCTGTGCAGAACGAGTCTCTCCTGACTCCGATGCCAGAACTCTCTTTTTAGTGACAGAGAGCTCGCAGCACAAGTAAAGGATCCCGTCACCACGGTGTTGATGTCAGCGTCTGTTGCCTCCGCAGTGGTGCCATAAAACCGCCGGAGCTTCTTTCGAAAGTGAATGGTGAACAAGCCGTAGATCACGGGGTCCAGGCAGGCATTGAGCAGCCCGAAGATGAACAAAATGTGGGTCAAGGAGTGGGACACTTTTCCCTCCAGGTCATCAGGAAAGAACCAGTACCACAAGCCCAGCAGGTAGTACGGCGTCCAGCAGATGATGAAAGAGGAGACGATCACAATGCTCATTTTTAGCGTTCTCATCCGGGCTTTAGGGATGTTGTTCTTGGAGCAGCGCAGGTGTAGCTCGCTGGAGGGCACTGGGAACAGATCAGGTAGAAACAGACGAGGTCAGATTAAAGCTAGTGAATGTTTCTTATCCTTTTCATACGGACTCGACTGAGGGATTTGGCATCATTTACTCGTCACAGCAAATATTGATCTAGCTCTACTGCACTCCTTGACCCATCAAAGTCTTATGCCAGGGAATAAGAGTTTTCTGCCCTACCACACACTTTCGCACTTCACTGAACTGTGGCCAAAATCTGAACAAACTTTTTGACACTTCTGTACACTCTGTGTGTGAGGTGAAATGCATAGCTTATGTCTTTGTCAGTATTTGTTCTAGAAATACTTCCAAAATTCACAGAACTATCTGTAATGTAAAACAGAGTGGTAAAAACTGTTTAAAATGCCAGGCAGAGCACACCCGCTCAAATAGGGAACTCTAATTGGCTCCTTCACCTCCTCAAGTCTTTCATTACACCTGCAAAATGAAGCTCATCGGTCTTACTTTTGGATGGGGGGGTGGTCAGAGGAGAAAATGAAAGGATTACTGCTCCTGTTTATCCACAGGGAGGCAGGCAGATGTGTCGGTACAAAAAAGAAATCTGCAATCTCTCGTGTTTTCTGAGATATCCAGCTGATTTGATCGATCTGTGCAGACCAAAACACTGCTGTTTTTACATCATATGCGTAAGATGTTTTTGAGGCTCAGAAAAATGTACTAAATTTCAAGGACTCTCAAATAATGCAAGATGATAAAAGCAAATGTATGTTAAAATTATGGCCAGACCTCAAAATGTTTTCAGATCCTCCATTTAGACAAGTCTACTGGAAAAACACCTATTAAACTAAATTAATTTTTAGGCTTTTTGACTATATATCTTACTGTCAGTATATAATCAAATTCCGTCTCCAATGTTTGACTATCTTGTGCTCATAGTATCTATTTGTGAATCCACGGTGTCCTTCTGATGATGAAAATGTGGATGGTTGATTAAAAAATTACATTTAAACACTTTTTTTTTTTTTTTTTTTGCAAAAATTGATCGACCGCAATGCATTGTGGTCTATATTTGCTAACGTAGTGAGCATTAATGCACACTGGGGTTTTTTTGGAAAGACTTCTGGGAAATTTCTAAAGATCTGCAACCTTTAGTGCTAAAAAAAAAAAAAATGTATTTTATTGACTAAAACCCCCCCGCATGAGATATAAAGTCCCACCTCACTCTTCAGAACAATGTATAGAATGTAGCTTTTAAATATTTGCAATAATTGAATTATGGTGATAAATAAATATAATGAGGAAGTGCTATATTTTCTATTTATGACAAATTCCGCTTATTTTACTTGTGACAACAGCAACAGAAGTTCCTTTTGGCATGACCTGTATTTTGTCATCCAATTCCCCCTTTATCAAACATAAACATGTCAACATTGGTGCAGAATGCAGGTTTTTTTTAGATCTGTACATGAAAATAGCATAATCTGCTATAAAAACTCAGAAGAATAAATATATGTATCTTTTTGCTCAATTATATCAAAAATCGAATCATAAATGTCAACTCAACTTAAACAAACTAACCAAAACTACAAACTTGTTGTTTATATAATTCGATAGCATTTTTCTTCAAAGCCAGAGAGCCACAATGAAGGAAAAAGTGAGCCGTATGTGGCTCCAATGCAGACTCCTGATCTAAAGTTAAAAGAAAAAAATTGTAGAAATTACATACACTGTTATAATTCAAATAAGTATTTATAAGCTTCATTTTATAAACAAATGGCTTAGTGGTCACAAAACCATAAATAAAGTGAATTTTTCTAAACAGTAAAGTGGGATTTCACAGTTCTTGTTGGGTTTTATTTCATTAGAAATGGGACCAAAAGGCAGTTCCAACTCACAGTTGTCTCTTTTCAGTCGTTTGGAGATCTCACAGAAGATCCTGGTGTAGCAGGTGATCATGATGACCAGCGGCAGCAGGAACAGGCAGGCAAACGTGAACATGTTGTAGGCTGTTTCATGCCTGTGACTGACAAAACTTCCCCGAGTGGCACATTGAGTGAACTCCTCAGGATAGATGATGGTCACATTGTGGAAGAGGAAAATCTGTGAGAAGTAAAAATGGGAGCAGTGACAGGAAGTAGCCTCATGAGTCAGACTTTAGAAACCTCGTATTATCTTTTCCATAGTTGTGTTGCTCATCTTTTAAACAAGAATTGCTCACTTCCCCACTCCATCCTGTGAATATAAACTGAGAATAATGGATGAAATTTGTCATCAGCTGTTGTTTTTCTTTCCTCTTGAATTGGAACAGGATATCAGCGTGGGAAACGTGAAAAAAAAGTGTCTCCTCCACCGAACAATCAAGCAGAAATCACTGAATTTGATTGTTTTGAGCAGTTTCTAGGTGAGTGTGAGTTACTTTATCTGTGTAAACAGGCCCACATGGAGTAATAAGATAGCAAATCCCTCATGAGAAAAAAAGAAAAACAATAGTATGAAGAACCTGGATGTTTCTGTAAGGCTTATTTTGATCAGAATTGTCCGTTTTTTTCATGCAGTGCATGTCTTCTGTTGGTAAAATCACCTTTTGTATTGGATGGAGCTTATTTGATCATGGTCTTGTTCAAAGGTATATTAAAAAAGGTTAATATTTCCTTTAAAATGTGTCCTTTAAAAAAAAAAAAAAAAAAAAAAACGGCATGTCACTGATGACAAGTCTTCGTTTGAAAGGTACTGATTTTGTGGTTTGCAAAAGCTTTTTTTGCTTCACAAATTAGACAAATTGGTAGTTTTCCTTTTTCCCTCAATTCATTTGTAAAACGATGTGGCCCAGTGAAGACGGCTGTGTCATGTGCTCACATATGGCCTTTTTGTGCATGACTGTGCATTCAAATGAGCTGGCGGATGGAAAACTGTGCTCTTAGCCATTGATTTCAGAAGTCTATGGAGTGCTTTTGCTCTACAGGGTCCTACCTGTTTTGATGGGGGGGAGGGAAGCAAAGATCACAGGCAGTCAATATCCATTTTCAGCTTTGTGCTCAGAGATTTCTCCAGATCTTCTGGTATATTATTTTGCGGTCACAAAGCAGAATATTGTTATTTTTAAAGATATTTAGTCTTCAAATTCAGCCTTTTAAAAAAAAAAATAAGATTAAAGTCCCACTCCAACTAGATCTTTTTCTACTGTAAAATCGTTCCCAAATTATGATTATGCAGTTTTTAGCCAAAATCAAAAACCCCTTTTTTGTTGTTTTTTGAGACATTTTCTGCAGAGCAGAAGGAGCTCTTTAGAAATTTGCCTCTTTGGTAGTGGTGGGACTGATTGCATAAAAGTTAGCCTCCTCTAATTTCCCATTGGCCCTTTGTTTACAGTCTCTCCTGCTAGCTTACAACAGCTAACAAGCACAAGCTAACATTAGCGTAGCAAAAATAAAAAATGGTGAACAAGACAGCAGAAGGGTGAAATAAAAAGTCATGGTCTATGTTGGTCTCAATCAGCCAGATTGAGGGAAAAAAAATGCTTCTCTGATAGTGCTTGGGGGGCCGGGCCAAATGTGGAGGAGGGCCGGATTGGGCCTATGGGCTGTAGTTTGGGGACCCCTGATTTAGAGACACATGGGAGCTCAGACTAGGAAAATAAAAACTGTATCTTTGTTTGTCTGGAAATGCATGCTTCGGAATTGTAGCGGAGAAGGGAGACTAGTGCCCATTGCAGTAGCTGTGTCACAACATCACAAATCCGAGCTTTTTCAAACCGCGGGTTTTCATCTGCTCCTGATCCATCACAATTTGAATAAAAAAAATACTCAAAATTAAGTTATTTTATATATATATATATATATATATATATATATATATATATATATATATATATATATATACAATATATATGCAATAAATTGATAAATATATGTTCTCCATCACAAGAAAAATGCTCCAAGAACATGTTAAAAGTGACAGCAAGAAAAACTGTTTTCATCTGAGTCATAGCAATTTGAATAAAAAAAAAAACTCTAAAAAGCTTTAATCTTAAATTTATATGTATATATATACACGTGTGTATGTCTTTAAGGCTTTAAAAAAACAAAAACATTGTGCACAATCGTGAATAGTCTTTTATATTCCGCTGCTTCCTTCAAGGGTCACTGCAGTGATTCATCAGTCTCTACTAAACCATGTCCACTGCATCCTCTTCCCTGACATCTATCTTCATGTCCTCTTTCACTACATCCATAAATATTCTCTGATTGTTACTAGGCCTTCTGGCTGGCACTTAACCTCGGGGTCCTTCAAACTATTTTATCTGACTTCTCTGACTTTATCTCCAAAACATTTAACAGGAACATTCTCAGCAGTCTCTAGGAGAACCTCAAAGTCATTGATAAAAAACAAAATGGTGTTTTCGATCTTTACAAATTGTAACGGCTTGGTAGTTACTTATTTTTCTCTACTTTGCATTATGAAATCCTTCAAAATGCTCTTGAAACTTTGAAGTCTGTATTAAAAAAAACCCAGTATTTTTATCAAATAGAGAAATACTACATATACAGTATATATCAAAATGTCACAAATAAGAATCAAACACAACAAAAAGTATTTTAAAATATTTTATATTTCTACCTATTCAGTGTGAAACCTGGGTCTGTTTGGATGATATGTTTTAGACAAAATTGATTTTAGACCAAATAGTTGAAAACGAATAATTTCCCACTGCAGATCTCATGCATGGCACAATAGTATACTGCAGCATGCTGGTTAAAAAACACTGTAGAAAATGTTCAGGATGAAAAGAATCAGGAAATAACACATTAGAGGAACTGCTCATGCTAAATGTTTTAAAGATTAATGCAGAGAAGTCAGATTGGGATGTTTTTGGACATGTTGAGAGAAGGGACAGTGATTATGTTGGTAAAAAGGATGCTGAGGTTGGAGCTACCAGGAAAGAGGTCTAGAAGAAAGGAGGTTCATGGATGGAGGAGGACGAGGAGGAGCATGCAGAGGATATAGGAGCAGCTCAAAGGGAAAAATGAAAAAAAAGGTCATTTACTGTTAAAACGAAATATGTAAATAATTTATTATTAGTTTAGTTATTTTTTCAGTTCATCTATTTAAAACATATTTTAAGACAACATTAGATAAATGTATATACTGGCTGATAACTAAAGTCAGTTATTCAAGAGTCTTTATTTGACAGAATTTAGGAATAATAAACATGGGCAGAAGCTGTAGCTTAAACCCCTTCAACTAAGACAACACAAATACAAACAAAAAAATTTTTTGTTGTTGTTCTTTATTGTAAAAAATAAGTCAAAGCTTAAGTTTCAATTGTTTTAAAAAATCCCAGTTATTTCTGGACCCATAAATGGACCTGGTTATTATTTTATTTCAGAACTCAAACTCTTCACCCCCCAACCACATGGCAAGGCAGCTTTAAAAGTTCTCAAGGTCTTTCAGTTTCAATGCTGTGCTGCATAAATATTCAGGATCTACTTGAACAAATGCCAGGTGGGAAAGGGTTACCATGTGGGATCAGCTGAGAAAGATAAAAATCCAAATCCAGATGAGCTGCAGAGGAAATATGTGGGAAGAGATGATGGTGGAAGATTTTTCTTTGAATTTTAAGAAAGAACTACTAGCTTCTGGAATACAGTTTAACTGATGTAAGTGGAGGAACACACTCATCTAACATTGAATATTTCTCTTTGTGAATTTTAGTCATTAGAAATAACGAAAAATGAACACATAAAGAGGGATTACAACACTAGCTCAGATATCGTCCACATGACCAGAATCTGCTCTCAAGTGTTATTTTTATCACATCGTCAAGCCAGAATCATAAAATCCTGATGTTTGTTCAGATGCTCCTTTTTTATGTCAGAAATGAAAACAAAATTAACACTTTCATCATATTCTAGAGTAAATGTAACATATTTTATTGTACAGATTTTGTTTCCTCTTACAACCAAGTATATTAGGATAAAATTTAGGTTTGAATCATTTCTTGTGATGCAGATGTTAACACTTTTAAATAACTAAATGCAAATTAGATATGTCTAAAGTAATTCCTGATCTTTTATCCACATGCTCTCTCAAATGCAGTAAGTGATTTTACCTGAGGGACTGAGAGGATCACACTCATCGCCCACGCCGCTATCAGCATGACTCTGTTCCTCATCCTGGCTTTATTGATAGCCAGAGGGTCGAGGATGGCTGACTGTCGGTCCAGACTGATCACCACGGTGACAAACGCGCAGGAGTACATTGCCTGAAGCTTCAGAAACATTAATAACCTGCAGGCAAAATCCCCGGCCAGCCACTGAACCGTGATGTTCCACACGGCATCCAGAGGCATCACGATGAAGGTCACCAGCAGATCTGCCACCGTCAGGTTGATGATCAGCACCTTGACGTGGGACTTTCGCTTCCCGTCACTCTGCGCCGCCCACAGCACGGCCAGGTTAAAAAAGGCCGAAAAGCCGCAAAGAATGAAGGTGATGATCACCCTGACTTTGGCCGCCGTGGAGAACGTTGGGAGCTGCAGGACATCGCAGCTGGTCCAGTTATAGGAGGAGAAGTTGCAGCTGATGTTGGCTTGCTCGTCCTCCAGCAGGTGATACATGGTTAGAGCGGATTCATAAAGAGAGGCGTTCATTTTCTGCAGTCTGCCAGAGGAGGATCATTCTCTTCATCCACCACAAATGTCAGAACTGGAGAAAAAGACAAAAACAAGCAGACGGAGACAAAACGGATGAGTCAAAAGAAGTGTTAGTAGACTATTAGAGCACAGCTGTCAGGAAGACAAACTGTATAGCACTGATTCATACATGCAGTTCTACATAAAAAAAAATGTACACATAAAAATGGAATAAAATACAGAAAGTGTGATGTGTCACCCAATGGATTGTATTGAAATTATCAGCCTGCTCAGTCTGTATTTTTCTCCCGTTGAGCTCCTTTCATTCATCTCACCTGTTCACCCCTGCATATATACTGCTGCTTCAGTTCACTCCTGTTCCAGTTCCTTTGCACTGTGACTGTAGTCTTGGCTCTGTGTGTTCTCCTTACATAGTTTTCATCAAGTTCTACTGAAGTATGTTTTTTTATATATATATATATATATAGATCTGACCAGGTGGGGGATTTTTGTGTCTTGTTTGGAGCTGTTCCTTTTTTCTTGCTGGATTCTGGATCATTTTGAACTGCTCCTTCCCAAATGGAGTGAAAAATAACTTTCTTTGAGGAACTTTTACTGGAGGATCTTATCTCCACTGGACGCTGTGTTCCCATTCCCAGTGGATTAGCCTTAAATTACCATTGATTTCTAGTGTAAACCTGAATTCATTTTTCCCCTCATTAACTCTATTTTTTGTTATAGACTTCTTCATGGTGGGGGGGGTGTTTTGGATGGTGAAAATAATTATTTTTTGTTGTCAAAAATCCTTTCTCACTTCCTCCTGTGTTTAGACTGTTATGAGTTCCTCACTAATTCCTGACAGAAAACGATTTTGATCTATTGTAAAAGCCCTCCCCTTTTTATTATTAGGATGCTGTTTTTTAAGCAAAAATTTGAAAAAAAAAAAAAAAACGTAATTTTCTTGGACAAAATTTCTGCAGAGTGGCAGTTGTTTATTCGAAGTTTGTCTGAATTGTGAGTGGTGGGATCATAGGGGCACAGCAACCCCGCCCCCCTTTCCCATTTCTGAGAGCTCTACGGAACAAAAGCACTATTTTTCAAACTGATTTTTTTTTCTTTTCATTTTCTCCTGATTCACAATGATTTGATATTAAATATTCAGAAATGCTATTTTAAGCTCACTGTCCATCATAAAAACAACAAGAACAAGGTAAAAAAGATAAAAACATAATTTACATCAGAGAGGATCTTTAATAAATCCTGGACCTTTTTCAAATGACAAAAAACAGACTAAAAAAATCTGTTCTACATTTTGTTTCTGACCTGTTAGTTAAAGGACATCAGACTTTATGAGTGCAATTCTGAAAAAAAAAATATATATATATATATATAATAAATTTAAATTCTTCAACATATAATTTAAAAAGTTTAAAAAAACACTATTTTTTTTAGTTAAATTTCTAAACCAATTTGTTTTTTTAAAATGATAAAAAAAATATGTGACCACTTGAGTTTATGAAAAAAACTGTGCAGAATTAAAAACGCAAATGGAAAATCTAATCATTTTTATGTGGACTTTACAAGAGTTAGATCAACGTTAAACATCTCTGAAGGACACAAATATCAAGTCTTTTCTTTGAGTGAAGGTAATGTTTTATTTCATGGAGGAAGCTGCGTGGGCTTTAGATCCTTTGATACTTTTATCAGTGAACACATTTCATCACCGCATCGACAAATAGAATTTCAAATGCCAATAAAATAATAAAAAAAGAGGAAATCATCTGTGGCTTTCTCTGAGGCAAAGATAAAAAGAAACAAGGTGAAAAAGTGGGTTCATAATCAAAAGTCAGTCTTTGTTGAGGCTTCATCCTTGCAGGCAGAAGATCAGTGGAAGCATCTGGCTTATCATCAGTATACAGTTGGAGAGGCATGCCGTCTTGATGATATGGGCACATCAGTGCAGCTGGCATGGCTGTTCTCTAAGAGGGTATCACTGATGCTGAAAATGTTTGCAGAGGATGCTTTCAAAGCACCGAGTTGAGTTTTTGCAAAAAAAAAACTCTTGAATTTTATGTAACTGAATTTATACGCAAATAAAAATTGAAAATATTAAGCTGTTAGCTGGAGCAGTGGTTACAAGAAACTTCAAATTGTCTTCACTTTGTAAATATTACAAATAAAATAAGGGGGAAATAAATAATAATCAATAATACACATATTTTCCTTCTATAGGCGACACAAAGATAAGATAAGAGTTTTTTTTGGCAGCTCTAATTAAAGACAAAAAAACAATGACTTGATGAAGGAAAATGAGGAAAAGAATAAAGAAAAAACATTTAAAAAAAGAAAAAAGTATGACTTAAATAACTATAAATGGTGAATTGCAGAGAGAGACATGAAATCCTAACCATGCATTGTTGCACGTATTATTGTTGGGTCTTATTTTGTGAAATATTGTAGCTGTTATCATTGCAATATTTATTACCGTATTTATAAATATTTTAAGCTTTTAATGTGATGGTATTTAGAAAGTGCTGCTTTTGTATTACTGTTTCCCCAGGCTCTTCAAAGAAATTAATAAAAAGTTGTTATTTACAGCTAAATAATGAAATAAATCATTAAATGTTAGGTCATTAATTACAGTTAAAATATCATTAAGTATGAGGTTTATTCTTTTTTGTCATCATTTTTTACACTAATTTAATTATTATAGATTAAATTGAAATTTAGAGCCTCGCAGCCTCCTGCCATGGTAAGTTAACTGTCTAATAATTGGAATTTAAGGAACATTTGCCTCATTTGACACCACAATTTTACATGCTGCATCTCGTGCACGAGCCAGACGTTTCTAATAATAGAATATATGAGACTAAATGCAACTTTCATGCAAATGATGAGTCTTGCTTTAGTAATTTTGTGAATATTTTTATATGTTCAGCTCATTTTAACCCTTAAAAAAGCAAGAAAAAAAGATCTTATTTATGTGTAATAATTCACAATTCAATAACATTTTTTTTAATTTATTAAATTACAAGTTTAGCAGGAAAAAATAGGTTTCATTAATTAAAATAAACTTACGTTTTCTGGTGAATGAGATTGTGAGATCCCCTCCTCAAAAAAAAAATAAAAGAAAGAAAGGAAGGATGCGTGAGAGTCTGTAGTTTTCCTCTGCTGAGAGTTTGCGTGGCTGCAGGTTGCGGTGGTCTCCGCCTTTATCCGCGCATCGGAGAGCCGCGCGCACCTCCCTCCGGGGAGGGGTCTGACCTTAACTCCCAACTCCAGCGCGCAGCCAAGGACGCACGGCACGCGCAACGATGCTATCAAGATCCCATTCAAATCCGGAGAGGAAATCATAAAAGGGTTGTCCTTTCAGGAGAAAAGACCGACCCCTGTGCAGGATCAAGGGACTCTGAATCCCTGCTCTTTACCTGTTTCGTGCTGAGTTCCAGTCAAGTCCTGGAAAGAAAATAAGATTTAGGCTATTAAGAAAGATGATGCATAGTAATGAGCATTAAAACCAATGTAAACATGACAGATTATAGCCACAGGCTAATTTCCATCTGGAGTCCCTTGGTGGAAAGATGTTCAAATTAATAAAAGAGTTTAATAGATATATAAGATTTAGGCTATTAAGAAAGATGCAAATATTTATTTAAAAAAAATCAAGTCAAAATAACTGATAATTTTGGACTGATAGTTTAAGAATTCTCCACAATCTTCCACCTCTACAGAGCAAATTAATTCAGAAAATTATAGATCAAACTCTGCAAACCTTAAAAATATAGATCAAAGTGAAATATATAAACTTCCTGCACTTTTGAGGACCGAACTGTTGTTACTGAAGCATTTAGCTTGTTTCCAATCTTAAATAATCACGATCTTCAATAATTCCAGAGTTCAAAATTAATCAATTCATTGGGAATGTTAAACCATTTTGAAGTCAGTTAAAGTCCTGCTCCAACATTTTCTGTTGTAAAAGCATTTCCAGTGGTCTTTTAATTATGATTAAGCTGTTTTTAGAAAATATCAAAAATTTTTTTTATATTTTCATAGGAGTTCATCAGAAATTTGCCTCTGAGTTGTGAGCTGGACTATTGGAGCAGAAGTAAACTTCCGTTGATATCCCATCATCCCTTTGTTTACACTGTCGCTTACAGACCCTCACAACCAATGGCGAGCGATAAAGTATGGTGTTCCATTTGTGTCAAAAATTGATACATGTGTTTCTAGATGTTGACGTAGACGTAGATCAAAGACATGGACATGGATGGTGGACCAAAGACATCCCTTTTTTGGCATAAATCGAATGCCGTAGTATCGGAGCTATCCAGCCGTACAGTTTTGAGCCAGATTTCAGCTCAGATGAAGAAAACAAAGACATTAATGGATCTATTTGTCTGCGAGAGGATGCATCAGAGTGGAGCAAAGCAAAGCATTTCAGATGCTGCGTCACAACCATTGACAGTATAAACTCCTCCCTCGCTTTCCAAACAGGAAGTCGCTGCTGGCTCCAAGAAGCCACAATCCCATAGACTTCTATGGAGAAATAATCAGTTATTAGTTATTCCGCTTTCAGTGTGAGGGGTATGGACTTCACTGTCGTCTGTCTCAAATGACCCATATTGCAGAAAAATCCTGATTGAATTGGCTTCATTTCACTGGAGTCAAGGTATTTTTTATGACTGTCCATCTCTCTGCAGTCTATGGTCACAACGTATTTAACTTTATTGAGAAAGGGACAATGCATATTAATGAACATTGAAACAAATGTAAACATGCCAGATTGTAGCCGCGGGCTAATTTCCATCTGGAGTCCCTTGGTAGAAGGATGTTAAAAGAAACAAAACAGAGTTTAAGAGAAAGACAGCACACGCAAAATTATAAAACACAGGTAAAAGACCAAAAAATACAAATAAAAAAGAGTAAAATTTGAACAGATAAATAATTTTTAAAGCTCTTTAAACTAGGTTTTCATCATATTTGTATCAAGAAATACTACAAAAAAAACACTTTTAATTTTTAAATATTTTATAAATGTCCTTCATTATGAAAAAAATGAATATGTTATCAATACCAGAAATACTATTTTCATTGAAGTGGGTCTTGGAAGTTTTGGTTTCCAGTCAGTCTGTATAGAAATTCATCCTTTGATAAAAAACTTCTCTTTATGTTTTCTTTCACTGTAGGGTTCGGGTCAGGCAGGAAACAAGTCCAAAGCTCACAGAGAAAGCTGCATGTATCACAGTTGGACATTCTTTCAGAAATATCCTTCTTTCTTTAATATATAGAAAAGTGTTAAGAAGGGGTTTGTGGGAAATGTTTTTAATTGATGTGGTTTTAAGAACATAAAAACACATTTCTTTGCAGTTTTGCACTGAAGTACAAGTTTAATGTATTTATCAAATATATTCAAAGTGATGTATTTTTTCATAAGAATCCAATTTTTTGTAGAATTTTATTTTTCAGCAAAGATCTTTGACGTCTCTCTTCTATCCGCCCTGTCGCCCCTGCATCTATACATCCATTATGTCTCATTGGTTTTAACTATGTGAAAGACAGCAGAGTGCAGTGATACATGGTTAATAAATTTGTCTGAGGCTCTAACTAATGGCTTCTGTTTCCATGGCGATGTCTCATAGACGGCAAAGAGGAGATGTGACAAGGATTCATTAAGGCAGCGTGTCATCTCCACACATTCCTCAACAAGAACTGAACTGCTCTTATTCGTTCTAATCTCCCAGGCAGGGTAATCAGATAAATGTAAAGCATTGACAGGACCTCACTTTATTCCAAGAAAAATATGGTTGGATAAATTGAGATGGATTTTACTTTCAGAATTTTGAATCCCAGTATATAAAGACAAAGATTCCAATATCATCAAATTAACAGTTTTTCTGTTGTATAATTGAATTTATTGCATTTTTTAGGGTCACATGTATTTTTACTTTCATTTATTAGCTTTCCACAACTCTGACAGTAACTATAGTATGGTTTTCGTACCACTACACAAAATGCACAAATATTTCACCAAACAGATAGAACACTTTAGTCACGCTAATGTAGAACATCTTATTTTCATTTTTTTAGTGTTGCATTTAAGATATACTTGAGACTGAGGCTGCTAGTTTGAAGAACAAGCTCATTTTCTCAGGAAGACTTTTACACATCCACATTTTTTATACTGATAATTAAAAAAATTGTATCAGTACTTGTACACATTTTCAATTCCATCACATCATCTCCTGCAGAAATCAGCTAAATAACATAGCTCCTTTAAGGTTGGAATTACGGGAAATTTTTGCCTTTTTAAACCCGTCATGCTTGACCTTATTTCAAACTAAAATAGTTTTTATGTTTTTGCTGTTTTTGATGTTAAATTTGGTTAAGTCCTGCATTTAACGGTACGTTTCGAATTAGCAACATTAGGTATGAAGGGGTTAACATCTCCAACTTATGGGGAGAAAACAGACTCATCTGATTTGTGTGTGTGCGTAATTCTTGATTTGTAACTCATGTAAAAGGTTTTCCATGCAACTGTGTGAACTTGGAATTCTATTTTCAAAAGTGCAAAAAGGACAAAATACAAAAAAAATACGATTTATACACGCACGATTTAAAATTACACCAACTAAAACTAACAACACATACAAATCTTTAAGAAGTATCGCCTTATACAAACACAAAACCGCATTACAGACGTGAGACTCTTCCCACTTCTCCAAGCTTCGTGGGAAAATGTCAAGTTTTCACCACATTTTTTTCAAAATCTAAAATCAAAGCGGCTGACAAGAAACATCTGATGACCCAGCATTCTAGCTGCATTTAAACGCATCACACACAAATCTTGGAGAAGTGAAGAGTCTCAAATTAGATTTGTGCGTAAATGTGGTTTTGTGTGCATGTATCCGGCAATTTGTGTGTACTTTTTAAAGATTTGTAAGTGTAATCAGTTTTAAGCTATTGTAATTTAAAGTTGTGCGTGTGTAAACTGCATTTTTTTTTCTGTTTTGTAATTTTTGTACATGTGAATACACAATTGCAAGTAGGCTACACACAGTTATGCACAAACTGTATTGTATGAGTTACAATTTAAGAATGACATACACACAAGTCCAAAGTTACACGCAAATAGGCAGACAGAAGTTACAAATCAAGGATTACACACACACAAAACGGATGAGACTATTTTCTCTCTGTACAAACGTAGCTTAAGGAAGCCTATCTGCCTTACTTAAAATAGCTTCCAAATATTGTGTGACATTACAGCAGATATATTTTTTAGGTTTTAACTGATTTAACTTCTAAGGTATTTAAAAATATATTTTCAAAATATATTTTGTGGTTTTCTGTTTTTTTTTTAATGAACAAGTTAGATTCATGACCCATTTTTAATTGTTGCTGATTAATTTTCTACAGTAAGCTACATGTAAATCAACAGGTAGTTTTTTTTTATCCCACATTCATCAACTCCAAAGTCTTAATTAAAAAAAGTTCTTTATGTACATTTGGTGCATAAATGTCTTGTCAATATTCAAATCTCAGAGGGTGAAGTTTAACCCCCTTCATGCCTCAATTTATTTCTTCAGATATGAAGAAAATCCCTCATACTTTTGATTTCAAACGGAAGCTAAATTAAGGTAATTTTGGAGCCAAAGTGGTTTGATGCTATTTGCATCAATAGACGGTAAATCACAGCCCAGCTTCTAACTGGCTGAACAAGCTTTTTGTCTGCGGTCAATTGTTATCTGATGCTTTTGGCATCTGGGCTCTCAAGCAGAGGAAGCAGGAAGATGAGTTAATTGTTCAGAATAATTAGGCCCTTTTGCACAATGGAAATGCAATCACTATTCAATAGAGTGACAGTCCCTCTTGACTCCTAGATGACACCAGCAAGAAGTTTTTAAATGTCAGTTATATTAAAAAAAATAAATAAATACACACTTTTTATTTATCTCATTGACACATTGTGAATAATACTTAAAGTTCCACTCCGATGAAAACATTGACTGTATATAAGAACTTTATATAACTGTATTTTTCACCGTCGATGGATGAAAAACATTTTTTTTTTAGTTTTTAACATGTATGTGTGGCCTTTTTCTTATGAAAAAAAAACAAATGTAATAAGAAATCATTTTGTTTTTGCATTTCCCAGTATTTCTTCTTTTAAATCTCTGTCAATCAAACTGTCTTGGACAGACTCTGATTGAATGAATGATCTTCTTTCCATCAACAGCTCTGCTGCACATGAACTAAACCCTCATCTGGTCCAGCTATCGTGTCTAGTTCAGGTGCTGAAGGAGAGAAGATGGTATCTGCAGTCTGACTGCAGTCAAATGAGCCGCCGTTCACATTTCTGCGGTCAAATCAGCATCACTGGATTTTTTTGAGTGAGTTTCATCCAATACTT
>NC_050514.1:24097888-24102955 GCF_002922805.2 Oryzias melastigma
CAAAGTTTTTCCAAATCATTTGTATTTCTTAAATGTCTGTTCAGACCCTCAGAAAACTGTGCTGTTATGGTCTTTTATGAGAAAGTACAGGCCTACAGTGACCCTCAATAGCCTTTTCACCCTTCTTCCAAATGTGTTCTAACGAACTGTAACATTTTTATATTTATGCATTTTTATAGTTATGTCATAAATACAACTGCCCATGCGCAATGGGGAGGCATCGGCAGAATCTTCAAGATTTCATGCTGATTTTTCACCAGATTTTTTCATAAAAGTTGCCATGGTCATGAACGAAGATGGCGGCAGTCAGGAGATTACGTCATTACAAAATCGTGCATCATCTGGGCAGGCAGAGGGTGATGGCTGCCGGATCACCAGCTCACAGTAGCTCTGATTAGACGATGTGTAATTGTCTCTGGACAGCGGTCTTCCATAAATGCCCTCGGCTGTGGTCAGGATCGCCAGATTGTCGCCCAGTCATCGCCGAGTCCATGTCAACAGCCCTCCTTGCTGCTACGATATGATTTCTAATGATCGGACGGTGGCAGTAGGACGGCAGCATAGAGGAAAGGGGTGGCAGCCTGAAATCAGCCGATCATCAGAGGATTTTGGGGACCTTGAAGATCCTCCTATCAGTCTATTACCGCGATGCTGCCTTCCTCCCGGCTGCCTGTCTCTGGACTGTCACCGTGCAACCTCCAAATGCGCCCGCAGTCGCCGTAAAATTTTCACTTTTCAAACCTCTGCGGTCACCGTGCGGTGTATAAAAATGCAACTGCTGCCTCCTAATTATACATTCCTGCCTTGCATTTAGGTTGCAAGGCAGTTGCATTTTGGGATATGTCATCATAGTCTAACCAGAGCCTATAGAGACTGGAATTATTTTCTTTTGTTGGTATTTTCTTCAAGAATTGTAAAGTTTTTGGGGAAGTTTTGTCAAAATACTCAGATGTAGTTCCATAAACAACTCTGTTATTTCTGCTGGTCATTTTCCTGCCAAATTTAGTCATAACTGAGCTTAACTGGATTTAGGACAAAACAATGTCATGTTATCGAAGATGATGAAGGTAAAATGAAATGACATTTTGCTCTTTAGAGCAAAGGTATCATGATGGAACACTGCAAAAACACAAAAATCTCACCATATATTTTGGTCTTGCTTATCTTATTACAGTTGAAAAGATAAAAATACCATCTTAGTCACTTTTCAGTAAAATATTTTTCGACAATAAATCTAAAGTATCTTGTTGAGTTATTTGATCTTGAAATATCTAATTTTAAGCAAAATTTCTAAAGAATCAACTTATTTTTACATATTTTTTTAAGCTGTTTTATTTGTGAGTGCTGAGAGGATTTATAACAGGCGACAGACTTTCTCGATTTAGAGAAAATGGAAAGTTTAATTTGAGTCATAACACAAATTTAACAACAACAGGACAAAAGTTTATAAGTAAACGTACATTTACATCTAATTTTCCAGACAGTTTTTTCCAAAAATGTACATCTCTTGTCTTTAAGTTGATCATTGTTTAGAAACGAGAATAATTGGGGTTTTAAACCACTCAAAATGTAATCTATTTGGAGGTGAAAGTGCATGAGCATATCTCCTGTAATGATATAAAATTCTTTTTGAGCAATGTATGTTTCATTTAAGAAATTATTTCCAATTACCATAAAGCAATATATCTAAATATGAGTATCTATAGCTAATTTAAAATTTTCAGTTTGTCCAAAAAGGGTAAGACATCACAACTTATTTTAAGATATTTTACCAAAAAAATCCTATAAGACAAATTTTACTGGTTCCACTGGCAATTTTTTTACTTACAAAGAGGGAAAAATGTTTTGCTTTCTTTATATTTTTTTAATTGTTTTTGAAACTGACATTTTTTCAGTGAATGTGTTCACTTTTTTCTTTTCTTGAATTTTTCTTCTACCTATTGAATAGTTGTTGCTGTTGTGTTGTGATTGAGAAGCTGGCTTTTGCACAAACTCTCTTGCAGAACAATAAATTGCATCGTATCATTTAGAATTATTTAATGGTATATTTTTTGCTTTCTCTTACATGTATTATTCTATGCATCCCTGACATGACTTAGCTGTGAAATGGTGCAGTTGCACTGCAGCCTCCAGTCACTATGATCCTAAAGTCCCTTTGAAGACAGATTGAAAGTGTTTCTTCTCTGTAATGAATAACTGTAACTTTATTTGATCAATCTGCCTATCGCCTTTAAATATTTCAGGCTCCAAATGTGTTGCCTTGGGCGCAAAAAGTAGAGCAGCACATGCCTTATTGAGTCATAATGAGGCTGCGGCGGGCAGAGATTCACCTCTGCTACTTGACTTTCAACTCAAGTAGACTTTGATTGGCAAACTGCTCAATTTATAAACTAAGCACAAAAAGTAATGGATTTATGTTTGATGCATCACAACATGTCCCTGGAATATTAATGTCAATGCAATTATAATGAAGTAAATGCAGTCCGGATGTTTTGGTGCACGCAGACGGCCTGTTTGCACGTTTCATCCAATTTTGACAAAGAAAAAAGTCAATAAATACATTTGATCTGCAGAGATAACAACTGATTTAGTTCGTCATGGATTTGTATAGAACCCCATGTATATACAAGAAAGCATGGAAAATCAGATTTGCACTTAAATTAATCCAATAAATTGACTCTGCTTTGATTGGTTTGCTTTTATTTTTTTAAACTTAATTTACAAACAGCAAAGCTTGGCTGAAAGCAGTGATGAAATAGGCAATTAGGAGCAGAAAGCTTGTGAGAAGAAAAGGCTTACGAGTGACACCATCCAACCTGATTTTGACTGCCACTCTGGGACAAGAACAGAGGGGAAGAAGAAGGTTATTCCCTCATAGAAGCCCGTGCTCTGGAGCGGAGCCATGAAGTTTTAGTGATCATCTCCACATGGTCGGTCAGTGCGGCTCAGTGATGGATGCTGCTTCAGATTAATCCATGACATGTTATTAGCGTGAAAATAAGCAGATTTTAAACTAACTTTAAGAACAATAATACACTCATATAAGCACCATTTTGTCATTTATTCTTAACCAGATGGATGCTTTAATATGGGTCATTTTGTTACATTTTAGTCCATTTGCTGCACTTCCTGAACACAAAGATCACAGCGCTCCAACTAATAATTAAATCGTCTGGGCTTCAGATAATCCGCGTCCTGCAGTGGCAATGTTTATATTTTCCTAACATTTGAAGCTTCCTGTGGCAGGTGAAACAGAAGAAGGTGATCCTCTGAATGCCTATTAGCTAAATGACTCGAGAAGTTGACTTTAAAAAAGATCAACAATAATCAGTGAGGAAACATTCTGGTGAATGGTTTATAGGTTTGTCATAAATCAAAGAGATAAAAAGAAAATTTGCTTCTTTTTTTCACCTCTTCACACAAGTGGAACCAACATAAAGCGACTGTCTGCATGAGTTGATTAGATTGTCAACTTGAATCTCACTAAAAAGACAGAAACTGTACTGTGCACGTCATAATTGATGTTCAGTAGACTCACAAGTGCAATAACTCATCTTACTTTGGTGTTATTGCTTTATTTTTGGCTTATTTTTCAACTAAATCTATATCCTGGCTACAGTGCTGAACTAGAACATTTAACATGGAGGGCCAGGAGGGAGGAAGAAGACTTTAAAAGGATGGAAAATGAGATTAGCAGAGTGGAAGACCACTACAAAAGTATGTATTTCAGACTGTTATATTGGTGAGTTATTATTGAGTTTTCCAACAAATAAGACTGTTGCTTTACATTTGTTCTCTTGCTTCACTTTCTTTACATCATTTTGGTTCAGTTATTCCTCTCCTGGACTGCTTTGCATTCAGACTAAGGAATTTCAGAGTGAACTGAAGTTTAGTTCGATTGGAAACAAACCGAATCAAAAAATGGGTCCGAGAGTGATTCCTGAAATTTTTTTCCGGACTATCAGAGGAAACAAACTCTGGTTCACTTTAAGTGAACCAAATGTGTCCAGTCTGAATACACCTTTAATCTTTGTCAATAATTATACTAATATTGTTTCATAAATTGTCATGGTGGTGCGGTTGTGCCATTTCGGATTTCATGCTGGGCTTCACGTCTCTCAAACCACTTTCTTGATGCTTCCATATTCTTGACATTCAACAATGTCATGTTAGCCTTCCTGAACAAGTCTCTGTAAAGGTCTACAACCTGAAGACCATTCTTGATCATCTGCCAACCAGCACACCTTCATTTGCCTGACAGGTCATAAAAAAAGGTCTGACAGAAACAGACCACAGTTGTTACTAATGAGGTCAACTTATCCTCTTCAGAACAAACACAGAAGGGGGTGAGTGGGCTTCATGCTGTGTTATCGCACTGTGTTCCAAGTTTGACAAAGTATCACAAACCCCGCTTACCATATCTTTTTTTTTTAAATAGATTTTTATAATTCTTTTTTTAACCTTTATTCATTAGATGTTTTTTTTAACTAAACAAAGAGATACCAGCACAATGATGAAAAATGTATTATTTTTTGCTTGTTTGTTTTGTTTGTTTGCTGTTCATGGAAGTTTAATAAAATAAATTAACTATACATTATCATTAACCCTTCTTATTGACTCTGAACAGTTTACACACTAGACGAAAAATGATTTCTATGCAGTCCAACATAAACCACAAAACAACATTGGAAGAAAAAATATAATATACATTAATATTATAGCTCAATAAACATTGTTTTTTTCTTAAATAACTCATTAGATGTAGGCAAAGAAAACTGCTCCTGTAGCAATATGTTTTTTTTTATTTCAAAACAAGCCTTTTTTGTTAAAAAAAGTATTGTGATCGATATCAGTCTTTATTCAAACTATCATAATCTCTGAAACTGATGGTTTGCTCAACATTATTTTAGTTAGTTGTGTTTGTGTCTCATGTGTGACACTGATTTTGAACAGAACAACTGTTAATGGAAACAAAACACAAAGGGGGGAGCTAACTGTCACTGTAGAACTCTAAAGCACGACAGACACACAACAATGAAAACAGATTGGATAAAGCAGAGTCATGGC
>NC_050514.1:24104085-24106128 GCF_002922805.2 Oryzias melastigma
TAATACAAATATATACACAAATAAATTTTAATTGTAGGTGAGTCACAAATTAACCAGAATTCCACACTGTGATCATGTGTACCCAGGGCCGGCCCTGGGCACAGGCGCCTTAGGCAGCTGCCTAGGGCACCATTTGCTAGAGGGGGTGCTAAATAACAATGGTTATTCATTCATTCATTCATCTTCCTGTCCGCTTCTTCCTTTTCGGGGTCGCGGGGGTGCCGGAGCCTATCCCGGCTACTGAAGGGCGGAGGCGGTGTACACCCTGGACAGGTCGCCAGTCCGTCGCAGGGCCTCAATCACACACACCCATTCACTCTCACATTCACACATAGGGGCAATTTAGAGTCATCAATTAACCTAAGAGGCATGTTTTTGGACGGTGGGAGGAAGCCGGAGTCCCCGGTGAAAACCCACGCATGCACGGGGAGAACATGCAAACTCCACACAGAAAGGTCCCAGCCGGGATTTGAACCGGGGCCTTCTCGCTGTGAGGCAAGAGCGCTAACCACTGCGCCACCGTGCAGCCCTAACAATGGTTATTTATTTATTTTTCTTTCTGAAACAGTTTGATGCACCAAAAACGTAATAATTGAAAAAGATAATAAAATAACTCAAAAGTTAATATAATCAATAACTAGTGCACCTCCCTTCCTGTCGCTGCTGTGGTCTAAGCTAGGTTGGGGGAGGAGAGGAGTGTGTGGTGTTGCCGGTGGGGCCAGCTACCTTAATAACACAACATAATGACCCTCTGGTTTGAAACAAAAAACATGAACCATAGAAAAAAAAAATCTATGGTAAATTTAAACATGAAAAAAATGTTGGTGGCCTTCTGCTGTTAAAAGGAAAACTCCACTGACATGAACTAAATTTAGAAAAAAATATTGATATAGTGGTATTTTCAGAAAAATCAAACAATAAATATGAGACTGCTTTCAGTAGCAGTTTAACAGAAGAATTGAAATTTATTTTTTTCATGTGAAACTGGTCAAAAATTGTTCTTTATTTAGTGGAATACCTGGACATAATGTTACTCCCCACTATTTTTGCTTGGCTAGTTTTTTTTTTAATTAAAATTAGTTATTTCTTTTTTTCCTCTGGGACTTAAAAGAGAAAATATTACATCAGTATAACAGGAAAACATCAGTAATATATTCTTTGGTCCGCTTAGTTTGTGGTAAGTCTTATGTCTCACATAATTTTCCTTTAAGAAAAAATGGGTTGGGGTTCTTATGGGTTAAATAGGGGTGTAACAATTCGTTTTGACAAAAATTTGATTTGTTTCATAATTTGTGGTTGGCAATCCAATTCAATCCCATGTTGAACAATCCTATTCAATAAAATTCACTAACGTAAAATCAATCCAGGACACATTTAGTATAATTTCAACTAGTGTGACTCAAAGATTAATACTGAAATCAGATGCAAAACATGAAAAATCCTGAACAGTGCAGGTGAAGTTTTTCTTTTTCTTTATTTTTCCTGCAAGTGTAAATACATTTGTGTACAAATGAACAAGTAAACAAATTAATAGCAAATCCGTTAATATTTCAGTTTCATAAAGTTCAGCCCACTCTTGTTTCTACATAAAAATAATACAAAGGGAGCATTATTAGAAGATTATACCACACTGTATGGGCACGTCTTTGCAAAATTCAAAACTTTTTTAACACATTGGACTGTAATGATGTCTTGATTATTTTTTATGCCTTTAAATGTGTGTTGTCTGCTGTGATCACACTTTCTTGTTTTACATTATGGTAAAATAACTTACCATGTCTCAATCCACATGGTATTTTCCAAGATTGATTATCAATTCATCTCATTTTGAAACCTTTTTTAACGGATTAGATCTATTCAATTCTGTTCCAGACAGACTGATCTGATTGGATCGTTGAAACAGAAATTGATTCATCAATTGTTACACCCCCAGTAAAAAAATGAAATATAAAACAGTTAAAACGTTATTTATTTATTTACTCTTAATAATAATTTACTCTTCATAATTGCTTCTATGTTTTAAAAAAAAGGATCTGTTGGAAA
>NC_050514.1:24107058-24165314 GCF_002922805.2 Oryzias melastigma
AGAAGATTATACCACACTGTATGGTCATATCTTTGCAAAATTCAATTAAAAAAATTCAAAATTCAGTCTTGTTTATTTTTTTATAACATCAAATGTGTGTTGTCTGCTGTGATGACACTTTTGTGTTTTACATTATCGTAAAATAACTTACAATGTCTAAATCCACATGGTATTTTCCAAGATTGATAATCAATTCATCTAATTTTGAAACATTTTTTAATAGATTAGATCTATTCAATTCTGTTCCAGACAGACTGATCTGATTGGATCGTTGAAACAGAAATTAATTCATCAATTGTTACACCCCCATTAAAAAAATAAATATAAAACGGTTAAAGCTTTATTTATTTATTTACTCTTAATAATAATTTACTCTTTATAATTGCTTCTATGTTTAAAACAAAGCATTTTTATAAGTACCAAAGGTTGCAATTCCTCAAAGAACCACTGGAGGCAGACTGCAAATGGAAACAGTTAACTTCCTTTTGTTTCCTATTCATGGTTATTAAATAGTACATTTTTAATAATTTATTTTTTTTTAAATAAAAGTATCACAATGCTGACCATATTTTCAACAGAAGAATATAGATGTGATATTTTTTTAGTCTGTTTGTTCTTTTAAGGAAACCACGGCGCTAGCACGTCACGTGACACGAGCTAAAGCAGGAAGTACCGGACCGTCTCTCGCTAGCAAAACAACTGCCGTGAAAAAGCAGTGACAGAGCGAGAGAGAAAAAAAAAAACAATGGTTCCCGGACAAACTCTGCTCAATTCCAAGTAGAACCGTGTCTCCGAACCTTCTAAAGATGGACCGAGTTGTGGCATTTGTATTATTCTCGTGCTGCTTTTTCGCATCCCAGGTAAGTTCATGAAGAAGGTTCTCAGGCCTATAAAACTTATCCTGTTCAAAATTCAACGTCTTGTGTCTCTAAAACACGAATTTTTGAGTGTTATATTTATGATTATTCATTTAGGTGACCTTATCTTAAGTTGAAGTATCACACAGATGTGTGCGGAACTGTTAAAGCTGTTTAGGGGGTTAAAACAGAAGTGACACCGTGATTTCCCTTAAAACTCCGCGGTCACCAACAATCATTTCATAGCTTCACAGCTTACTCAGAAACACCCACGTTTATCATAGAGACAGATCTGTAGCCACCATTGTTTACTCTAGAATGGAGATGGCATTTGAAATGTGATTTTTAGCCTGCAAGTCTTTGAACGTGTTAAAATGTGTTTTAGAAACTTTTCTTTCTTAAAATGTTTGATTTTTTTTTGTATAAGCATGTATGTGCAAATGTGTATCTGTACGTGTTTTATCAACACTTTACATATTTAGTTGTATTGTTCATTTGTTCCCCTCACAATTTCCCATGAATATTACTTTTTTCCTTCAGTTTATGAATCTGTTGGTCTTAAAGGCCTGACTTTCAGCCAAAATTTCACAGAATAGCAATTAAAAAAGAGAGTTTTAGGAAAAGCAGTCACACTTCCGTGACTGTAAATCAATAGTTGGATAGCTGCAGGGAAAAAAAAACTTTTTTATTTAGTTTCCTCAACATTCATACATGATTGATTTATAAGTTGAAACTTTAAATGTTGAACAGAAAGGCCTTCTACTTAGTCAAGTCTGATGGAATGACAAAAATCGTTCCACCAGTTTGTAAAGTATTGAAACATTTTCTGTTTCTCTTTCCATTTATTCTTTGCTGCTTGTTACTGTCATTGACATTAATGTTTAACCAAGTGGTACAGTGAAATGCAGAATTAACTCTCTTATGGTGGGTTTTTTTGGGGCCAAAATCACTTTGTTTGGGTCATTTGCTTCTATCTGTCCATAGACAGATAGCTAGCTTGATTTCCATAAAAAGATGATGGGTTTTTAATTAGTTTAATTAGGATTTTTACTTATTTTTGAGTGTTCACTTGAATTCTGCCTGTTTCATGAGAGGACTGCTGCTGAGGTTCGAGTCTGCCGTATTCAGTTTCATTTCTGTTTTTGTTTAGAGCACTCTCTGCTTCTCATTGGTTAGACTCTTTTCATTCAGATATAATCAGCAGTAGCTGGGGAAATGATAATGAAAAAAATACCAGAGACAGCAGCTTTTATATCAGCTTCTTTACCAAAAGTGGAAACTTGAAACACAATTCGATTATTTGTATTGTGTATTAACAGGTTAGTCAGGTGTATTTTTTTACAATGGGTATGAGTGAATGTTTTTTTTTTTTTTTCAAATAGTCGATTACAATTAAATTGTCTTATACTTTTTTGGGCTTTTTTATTGCAATTGTCAAAATCTTGTTAATGAAAGGTTCACATTTGTTCAACTGTAACTGCTAATTATGTAAAAAAAAAAAAAGACATTTTAAAGGTAAATTGACATATTTATTTATAGTTGAATTTGAAAATGAATGTATCCTCTAAAAAAAATGAATATTGTTTCACTAACTTGATGAATTAATTTTCTTCCCTCAGTTTTTAAAGTAGGATTTCATCCTTTTTTTAATGAAAGTTATCCATCGGTTTTTTTTGTTTCATATAGTATTTATTTTAAGAAAATTTAGTTAAAATAAAAAAGGAATTCAGAAACTAGATATTTTTTGAAGTCGACAAAAAAATTAAAGAGTCAACAAACATTTACAGTGAAATCCAGCCCTATAAAGCTGGATAGTATTAGTATTGTAGGCAGAGCTTGCATAGAGCTCTCCTTATGGGTGTTCATTTGAGGAATCCGACAAAGTGGGACTAGATGTCTTGACTCTGATGCTTATTACTTTCTACGAACAGATAAATTGTCAAGAGGCCATCTTGCATGTCTCCAGTGAAACAGAATATAGGGAGTACTGCATCGTTCACAACTACTCCTGGACTCCTCTTTCACAGAAACTCAATAATGCTGTAAGTGTTCATCGAAACCATCACTGGCCTTAACAGCTTCATTTGACACTACATTGTGAAGTCACACTGTCTTTGACTTGCTTTTGGACTAGAAATGAGTGTGCTGTAAATATGTCACAATCATGTGACTTGAATATTACAGGAACATTTCTTTAGTCATGATTTTAAACCTGTCCTCCTTCTTTTTTTTGTCAGACATCGTACCCACTTGTGGATTTGACCTCCTTTCTGCTGTGTAACGAGTCAGGCGTCAGCCCCGATGCGGTCAAAGACAGAGCAGTGGTCGTGATGAGGGGGGACTGTGATTTCAGCCAAAAAGCTATCACTGCAATGAAACTGGGAGCTAAAGCCTTGCTTATTGCCAGCAATACGACGCTGGTAGGACCACCAAAACAGATTTGTTTTGTTCATATATTACCTTTAAAAAATGTGATTAGAAATTGTATCTGATCCCAATAAGTGTTGAAACATATTTGTAAATATTCATACACTTACTTCAGAATTGATCGAATAATATGAATTTACGTTTCAACACCAATACGTGTTTTCTTGTTACAGCATTCCCTATACTCACTTTTTTCTTTGCTCTTAGGTCACTCCATCAGCCAATGATTCAATGTATGCAAAAGTCAAAATTCCCCTGGCTCTCATGAGGCTCAGAGACATCATGGAAGCACGGAAGGTCAGAGCTTTTCTCTTGTTTTCCTTTCTAGAAACGAATCACTCGTTTCCTTCTTCAGCAAATGTCACTTTAACCTCTTGGCACCCACATTCTTGGACATCACATTTTGGGTTGTATTACCACAGAAGTCAACTCTGCATAACTGGGTTCACGTGACTACATGTATTAACTTGGGTCTTAAGAGGTTAAAGAAGAATGTACAAAACAACTAAACCACAATGAATGATATTTTTAACACAAAAGCTTGTTTAATTTTTTTACATTTTACATTTCATATTTTATTTCATGCATTGAGCTAATTAAATTTTGCGGAAAACGGAAAAGTATACATGTTTTAATCCTGTTTCTTTGGACACGGCAGTTTTAATTTACCCCGTTACCTATATTCAATTAAGAAAAATATCTGTAACCGCACAAAAAATAGTCTACATTTTGTTAATTCCCTTTTCATGTTTTTCTTTAAAATGCCACAAAGGTTTAAGGGCAGAGGCCATTCATTCTGAATTTACTAACCTTTCTTGTCTTTTTTTTCTTTAGCTTTTTAAAGATGGGATGGAGGCGAAGCTGTATTCTCCACCTTATTCAAGGATTGATCCGAGCATCATCGTCATCCTCTTGATTGCTGTTATAACAGTGATCTTAGGCGGCTACTGGAGCGGGGCGTGTGAACAGTGAGTTTGTACTCACACACCTGAATGGGTTTACAGCATGACTGTACAGAAGAACTGGACCAAAATGGAAAAAATGTACTTCCGGCTCTGACGAAATGAAGTTAATTGAGATGGTCTGAGTCGATGCTTCTATGGTAACCAGTCAGCCAATCAGGAGTGAGCTTGTTGGAAGTCCACACCCACAGCACTTGAAAGTGGGGTCAGGAGAATCAGTGGAACAGAGATAAAAGGAGACCGCCTCCTTTTATTGAGGCATCTGATTGGTCTGTTTATAACTTGAATAAGTTGTGCAAAAGAAAAAAATGTCGGAAAAAAATTAGAACGCGTTAAAAAATGTATCAGAGCAAGAATGGTTATTCTGACAAATAAAATGACTGAGGAATAGCTGTTTATTTCTCAATAAGTCTATGGGATTTTGTCTTCTTGGAGCCAGCAGATACTTCCTATTTGGAACTCACTCAGTCCAGTTCTCTTATACAGTCAATGGTTTACATTAGTAATCCTCTAAAACTATTGAGAAGCAGATTACTATATGATAGGTTGAAAAAGAAAGACAGAGCATACTTTCCACAAATGTCATGTTTGTATGTAATAGAACCCTGCCCCTTGTTCCTGCATGTCTATAACTATCTTCTGTCAAAAAAATAGGCATAAAAAGCCCCCAAATACCTACTAAGAAACTCTTTTTCTGTTTATTATAAGGAATAACTTAAATAACAGTGCAAGAGGAGGAGGTGGGGGTGAAAGTAAGGCTGACAGCGGGGAGCTCTTCCTGTACTCTCCTCTCAAAGTGGTGATCTTCGTCGGCCTGATGTGTGGGATGCTGGTCCTCATGTACTACTTCTACAGCGTGCTCGGTCAGTGGAAGCAAACAAGTCTTGCCGTGAGTTTTACTGGTTTTTTTTTAATGTGGTCTGTCTCTGTTTCCTCCAGTTTACGTCATTATTGCCATCTTCTGCCTGGCGTCAGCCTCTGCGCTCTTCAGCTGTTTTGATGCAGTGCTGGACAAAATCGGCTGTGGGACCTTCAAGTACGAACATCTCTGCTTTCTGTTTGCATTCTCCAAACATGATTGTCTCCTAATTACATTTGGGCTGAAAACTCCATAACAGACCGGGTTGAGTTTTCTGTATCTGTGTCTTTCTATTTAGCTTCACTGTCAAAAACAGGAGCTTCTCGGTGCGATCAATTCTCCTGGCTGCAGTTTGCATTACCATCGCTGTGATTTGGGGAGTGTACAGAAATGAAGAAAGGTACGGTCACCACACACATGCTGTGAGATAAAAAAGCTTTTCTTTCATTTGAACCTTCACGCATCACAATTTTTTTTGTTGATTTTGGGTTAAATATCCAAGTTTTAATCAATATTTTTATGTTTTGCTAATTTATTTTGTTTTTATCAAAAACAAAGCATCATATTGAGCCCTCTCTCTTTTCCTGACTAGAGATTATAAGTTCTGAAACTGTTTAAAAAATAAAAACTTGCATATTTTCTCAATTCATAATTTATGTTCAGTTTTGGCTACAAAACTAAACTCCAAACTCACTTTTTTAAAGGGTAACCTATTTACCAATGTATTTCTCTCTCTTCTTCCAATCTTTGATTTATATCAAGATTATATAATTATTTTTTGGGTCAGAAATCAGTTTTCCTGACTACCAGGAAGGCAAATGTCTAAAGCTGAAATGCTCCCAATAACTGCATACTACTGAATGAATTCCTTTTGGCATTCATAGAGCAGATTGGGGTTTTTCAGCAAGAGAGCCTGGTTGTAGACAAGATGGCAGCTGAAAATCATTAGTGGGAAGTGGAAATTCCACAAGATTTCAGAGTTGTAGCCACTTTATTCAAACTATTTGATGTGGATTAACTGTTTAGTGTTCAGGATTAGCTTAAAGTGTATCAAAACGCTTTATTTAAAGGTTTGGTTATGGACTTGTCTGCAACCAGGTCCCCTTCTTTTTCAATGATACAATTTGGGAAGGAGTGGGAAATGTAGTGTTTAATGGATTTAAGCACATTTTAACTTGAGATTTTTTTCTCTGGTAGTCAGGAGAATATAGTTAGTTGCACGTACTTCTACAGCAGTTAGTCTGTTGTAGTTTTAGTTTTGCAGCTGGTCTTCATCAGAAAAAGCAAAAACCTTTCTTGTCCCTGCAGATGGATCTGGATCCTGCAGGACATTCTTGGAATTGCTTTCTGCCTCAACTTTTTGAAGACCATTTCACTGTCCAATTTCAAGGTAGATTAAATGACGAGGATTTGTTCTCATTTGATGCAGCAGCATGATGTGGGTGATTTATGAATCATTTTTTTTGAACGCTGGAAATATTTTTAGATTAATTCCAGACCTTTTTGTATTCTTGCATTAATCCAGCCTTGAACTAAAAAAACATGATAAAAGGCTCTTACCAAACACACTCAAATGAATCCTGTTATACATTACACTTTATAGAGATCAAATGTTCATAGAATATTTATTAAGTATACTCATTGAAGAGGTTTCTTAAAAGAAGCAACCTAATTTAACAATAATGGCTAATAAATATTTATTCATGCAAATCATGATAAAAGACAAGTCTATATGAATATTTCAACTATTAAATATAAGTGTATTTTTACTCCAATAAAGCAGTAAAAGTTGGTATTCCATTTATTTTTTCTTGTAAAAATGTATTTAAATTGTTTTTTGTTATGTGACAGATCTGTGTGATTCTGCTGAGTCTGCTGCTGGTGTATGACGTCTTCTTTGTCTTCATCACTCCATTCTTTACTAAGGTTTGTTTGACACTCCTGTTTGTTTCTCTTAAATATTTGGCATTTTAAGGAGTTATTTTCTTTATACTTCTATGATGTAGATTTTAAATACACATTTTTTTGTTTATAAATGATGTAAATGTTAGGCTTGGAAAAAAAAAAACAAATTACTGATGCGTAACTTACTGATGAGTCATGATCTCAAAGTTTTTCCAGAGGAAACTGTTCACATAAATAAATCCAGACACAAAGTGTCACAGATGTTTTTGCTGCTTCTTGGGTGTGACTTCATGATGTTTTTTGATGTTTCTTAACAGAATGGAGTTAGCATAATGGTGCAGGTAGCTCTGGGTCCGGATGCATCAGGAGGAAAGGTAAACCACTGTTTTAAGCTTTAACAGTAAACTTAACTTTGGCTTATTCCTGCATTATTTCATATTTTAAATAGCTGAAGAGTAAGTCTTTAATTTACCTGTAGACTCAATAGTTTAATACTATAGTAATGATATTTTCTGTCCTTTTATTGTTTTAAATTGACAGTCAAACTGTTCTTTTAGGAAACAGTTATAGGAGGATGTAAAGAAATATATATATTTTTTGTGGACTTTTCTTTTGTGTTTATTTTATTTGAGCACAAAAAAAGAAACTTTTAGTTGGTTTTTACTTTTGTAATTCAGTCATCAAGAAGTAATTTAGCTGCATAGTTTTAGAAAAATCCGAAACATCTGAAACTGTACAGTGATGGAATGAAACATACAAATGACGACTGCACACCTGAAAATGTCTTATTCTTAAAGCAACTCAGGGATCCGGTCACATTTCTTGCTATTGTCAGAAAACCAAATATTGTGACAGATGAGCTTTGCCTTGTTTGAAGTTATCTGAAAAATGTGTTTAGCTGTTCTTACTCTGAAGGCAAGTTCACTGACATGCGGTGACACACACACATGTTTCAGCGTCGTTTGTATTTTTAAGAAGTACAGAATTATTTGATTAAAGCAGAAGTTTATAGTCTAAAATGGAAGCTAAATGTAGGCTATGTGGAAGTCCATGTCAAGTTTGAACCTGCAGTTTCAGCACCCAGGTTGATGTTAATGCTTTGAGGGCAACAAAAGATTGATGGGCTAACTGTGCGCTGGGTTTGGGTTGGCTCTGTCGTAGGCTCACGGTAGCGGGTTGGAGATCCCTGCTGAACCCCAGGCTCCTTCTGAGAAAGTAAGATCTAACCTTTCTTTGTTTTCTGTCCTCACTTATTTTAACTTTAAATTCAGTTTGGCTTTCTGGGATTAAACATGTTTATGTGACCGCTGTTTTTGTTTATGTTCTTGATTTTAGGTCTTTGTGTTTCTAAACCGCTCCATTACTATAATACTAAGAAATTTGTAAAGATAAAAAAAGTATAAATAAGGAAAAGGGATTAAAAAAATGTTTTTTAAAAGTTGTATTTGTGCTGATGCATAATCCTTAATGTGTTAGCTCTATTCCCAATTGGCTGCTTTAATAACTGGATAGATATTCTCACAACCTTCCATATTTGTGACATAAAACATTTCAGTAATTCTTTTAACTTCATTATTGGTTGAGTTAAATTTCAAAGGCTGTTCAGTGTCTTTTGCAGACTGACATTGATATTACTTTTTAGTTTTTTGTCAGGTTTTTTTTTATGCTTTTCCATCTGCTCTCGTGTAACTTTGTTAATCTGTTAGGGGCCAATTATTGTTTCATTTTATTGATGATCATATTTTGCGGCACTTGTAAGTGGGGACATTTTGTGTTCCCATTTCAAATTCACATCTCAGTTTTGTGGTTTTCTAAAATTTATGGCACAAGCACATCCATTCACAACAGTTATGGCTTCTTCATTTTAGCCATATTCATTCTACAACTTTACATACATTGTGTTATTTAATACGTGGAAGGCCATCATTCATTTTACCTTTGCTAATGCGATGAAAGAAAAAAAAAAGTACATTTTTACATATGTGTTTTTTCAGGGAATTGTTTGACTTTTCTCACCCTAAACCACTAAACAGATTCAAAGAAAAATCAAGCTAGACTTTGCCCAAAAAACATTACTTTTAACTGTCAGTGAGATTAAAAAAGTTTGGGGTATTTTTTAAATGAAGTGGGAATTTTTATTTACAATGTATAACGCTATTGCATGAATTTCTGAGGCTTAAGTGAAATTACTTAACATTACTTAACATTTTTAAAAAGTTTTATAATTTAAATTTTGTGACATTTCTGTAGCACATTTTTTTACTGAGTGGCATTATATGTAGCATTGACAAAGTATTTAATTCGATTTTCTTGTGATCTTGTTGTTTAAATTGGTTCAACATTTATATATAAAATAAGAAAATGTGCTAAATTACATGTCATACAGACAGTCCAGGATTTGACTCCATTTAATGTAGCCCCAGTTTTCACATGTCGATGCTCTTTCTCAGCTTCCAGTGGTGATGCGTGTCCCGTGGTTCTCAGCTTGGGCTCAAAATCTGTGCTGGATGCAGTTCTCCATTCTTGGTTATGGAGACATCATTGTCCCAGGTGAGATCCCGGTGTTTGTTGATGGGTATTGCTCTACAGGGATTCATTGTTTTTCCTTTTCCTGTCCTGGTTTGATTCTGGCAGCTTGTGATTTGATAACTGCCTTGTTGTTGTTATTGAACCTAAAGGTCTCCTGGTGGCTTACTGCAGCAGGTTTGATGTTTGGGTTGGCAGCAGCAAAAAGATCTACTTCATCAGCAGCTGCGCAGGTACCTAAGTAATTAGGGTTTTCTTTCATCACTTTCTAGTGTTAAGATATATTTTTTTCTTCAGGTTTAGCCTTTTGTACAGTATTATTTGAATATTTGGTGATTTTTGCCTTTCTAGAAATGTTAGTTGTATTGTCATTCTCTTAGGTGGCCACTAGGTGTCCCTGTTTGCTGAAAAACGTCATGCCTTTTTTCTCTTTTTAAATCTTTGTAGCCTACATGCTGGGATTGATGGTTACATTTGCCGTGATGCTTCTGTCGGGGATGGGCCAGCCCGCTCTCCTCTACTTAGTGCCTTTTACCCTGATAACCTCGGCTATAGTGGCAGGATGCAGGGGGGAGATGAAGCAATTCTGGACAGGAACCCCCTACGAGGTAAAACGAACCCAGAGCGATCCGTGTGGATCATGCAGCTAAGGTCATTAGTAAGGTGTGGTTGTGTCTGTCAATCCCTTCATTGTATTTGTCAAGAATGTCTCTCCTCTTGTGGAAAAACAAGTCCATTTTTGAGACCATGCAATTAGCCAATGCTTTTGTGCAAAGTTGTATGTGGTTGCAAACTAATGTTGCCTAACGAGAAAATAACCACCTTACAGTTTTTTTTTAAATCTTACCAGCTCAGGTAAACTGCTTCGTCCTGCTCTCATGCTCCCATCTCTATTCTTAAAGCTTAAAAGAACCTCTTAGAGCTGCTTCACTGCAGTGAACATTTAAATTATCTTTGAGGCTTGAATAAAAGTCAAACTGCTTTTTTTTTCTTCTAATACTTAAGACACAAAGTATTTTATTTTGAAATTTTTCTTGGGCCTTTTTGCCTGTCATTAAAATATGTTTTTTTGTTGCAAGTGTGACAAAAACATAGCTGTCTTGTCTTTCTAACTTACATATTATGTTGGAGGTTATTATTGACACCTTATCACAAAGGCACTAATAAAAAAGACTTTGCTTTGTTCCATCCTGGAAGTTAATTTTAATACGTATAAATATAGCTTATTTGATAAGAGAAGTTAAAATCCTCTACAATCACCTTTACAACAGCTATGTTTAGCTAAAACAACTTACAAATAATTTGGTGAGATGTCTGGAAACTTGTTAGTAAAAATAAAAAATAGAGCGGTAGATCACTATTTACAGCCCTGTTGGGTTTAGCCCACCAGTTCTGCAGAAGCCTTTTATAGTGAGTCACAGTGGTTTGAGGCAGGTGAATGAAGCACAGATGCTTGTGTTATTAATACCAGCATTGAGAAATGCTGCTGTCTGTGGCTTACTTGCCACAGACATGGCGTAGATCACACATCACAATGAGTCGCCCACATGCAGAACAAACCCTAAATCTCTCAGGTCTGTGAGGTATTCTTAGAGGAAATCTCTTCGTCGGGACTCACAAATGCAAACCAGACGATGGTTTTGATTGAGAATTCTATAAATTTTTAGTGCTTGACTTGTGAAATTTGGGAAAAAAAGGCAAAAAATTCTAAAATAATGACATGATTTTATTTTCTTTTTCCTCAAACTTGCTAAATTGCAAATGTATATTTATTATTTGAAAGGCTTATTCTAGTGTTACAAAAAGTAATATACATGTTTATGAATTTAGTTTGGAATATACCATCCTGCAGACTAAAATTAAATTGATTTTAGGGGACAGTGATCCCCAACTGTGGACTGGTACCGGTCCGTGGATCAATTGGCACTGAGCCACAGAGGAAATAATTAATCATACAAATGTTTTTTTTTCTTTTGCGTCTCAGCAGTATTTATTTTTAAAATTATTTTATTTTGAAAAACACCCGGATTCAGTCAGCTGCACCTTTGAGTACACCTGAGCTGTAAAGTTTAGTGACATGACTACATCTGAACAATCTTTTATTCTGAAAATAAATACTTTTGGTTTTGATGACTGCAGGATTCTCTTGATTACATTTCAGCCCTTAAAGTAGTCCGGCGTCATGCAAAACAAGAAAAGTTATTTGTGGTACATTTCTTTACAAATGGATAAGTGAAGGGATGGAAGAACATATGAAAACGACTTAAAAAACCAATAGGAGTCCTACTTAAAATATGGATTTATCTGAACAGGTGATTCCCACACTGAGCCTGTTTGCATAACTCTGTATTCATAACAGTAATTGGCAGAGGATGCTACCACAGTTTGATGTTCAGCTTTTGTGAATATTAATAAAGTTGTGTTGCGTTCAAGTATAGTCACCTACAAGCTTTTTAAGCATTTTTTCATCTGCTCCTGATTCACAACATGTTGAATAAATAAATCTTAAGAATCTTAATTTTCCTAATATATATCCTCCATCATGAGAAAAATGCTACAACACCAGAAACACAAATTTCAAAGGAGCGGATCTTTAAATAAAAAATCTAATTTCAAAGAGATAGCAAATAACATTAATTGGGAAGATTAAGTGATGCATTTGGGTTTATTTACTTGTCCACAATGTTACCCCACCTGACTAAAAACATTAAAAAAAACTAATTCTAGGATTCCTTCCTCTGATGCCACAAATAATTATGAATTGGTTTAATTTTGAGAAATATTCTAATAGAGAGAAGGGGAAAAAATCTAGGTTGAATTAAGATTTGATTTTGACTTTGCTTAATTTTTGCCAGGTTATGGATTCCTCCAGGGAACCTTTGCTGCCAGGTGTGCTTCAGCCGACCCACCTTGTTCCCATGCAGCTTGCTTGTCATTAGTGCTGCTTGTTTCAGTGTCCTGTCAACTCGTGCCAATTTCTTTATTTTCTGTCCTTTTCATAGTTTAATCTTCATTTCCAGGGTCTGTGTGATACTTAGAAAAATAGATAAATAAATAACCCTCACCCTTTTGTGTGTGAAATCAGATTTCTTTACATTAACCGACCACCAGATGTCTCAAGTTGACAAAAAATTCATTTTTGAAAAGTTTTGCAGCTCCAATGATTGTGTTACCTTAAAGCTGCGGCCCTGGAACACCACCAACCTAATCTCTTTTATTTCCTCTAGTGTTTTCTGTTTTTCTTTACTCATCCTTCTGTTCCAATCAACAGGATTTAATGCTCCACATACTCATTTGTTTTTGCCCTCCGCATGCTGTTGCTTGAATGTGGGAGAGCTGTGGCATGGATTTTTTGGTTTTGTGGTATCTCTGTCGTTTGCTTGTCCACCGTTGTATTTGCAATCGTGCAGTACGATCCCATCAGAGTGATTTTGTCCGCTTTTCATATAATTGGCTAAACTTCTGAATTTTGTTCTCTTTTTGACTTCAGAGAGAAGAACTGGACAATGTGTAGAAGGTGAAAACTGCTGAGTTGCAGCTGAAACCGGAGCCTGCCACCGATACTTTTTCTTCCTCCCTTCAATTTTACATTTAGGAAGCAAGGGAACACAACTTTCTGACCGTGTCGACATATTCCGATGTGATTAATACAAATAAGCAAAATCTTCTGTTTTGCCTTTAAATAAATGAGTTTTGCTGTTGAAAATGAGGGTTATTCATAACTGAAACATTTTTAGTGCCTGATATGTCTATAAAGGCAATTTTCATAAAACTACAGACATATTTGTTGATCAAAATAAGAGTGCACTTTATAATATTCTGCTTGTTTGATTAGATTTAGTGTGGGATTTAAATGACTGGCGCATACAGTATGTCACATTTTGATACAGTTTTGTGTCTGTGTAACCAGTTTGTACGATGTGACTTCTTTCATTGCCTTATAATAAAAACAGAACATTGTTTTAATCTTTATCTCACTTTTTTTTACTTTTGTTCACGTGTTTCATGCAAAATGAGGCTTTATTGATTAGTGTAATTTCAAAAAAATGAATAAACAAAACAAAGTAAAAAGAAAGATATTCAGTAATTCAGAAATAAAATGATGCTTTCTCTTTGACATAGTATTTTACATACAGTAACACAACATTTTAAGCTGCTCCAACAACTGTCACCAAAATTGACAAAAAATTACAATAGGAGATTTTTTTAAACCAGAAAAATTCAATGTTTGCCTATAAATCAGTAGATAACCATAATGGAGAAATAATAAAGTTAAATCCAAAACTACAATTTCAGAATTATTTTTGATTTTGTTTAATAGAAGCCAAATACGTTTTTATTTGGTTTTCTTAACAATTTATCTATTTGGGATTTTTTTCCTAATCATTTTCACTTATGTAAATAATATTTTGTCAATATTACGCTTATATTAGACTGTAAAGTTATGTTTGATTTTTCCCAAACATGCTTGTGAGACTCTCTAGTAGTTGTATTTATTAGGAACTACAACAAGGCGCGCATGTGGTCGCAGGCTCCGCCCCCCGCCGGCTACTTGACAGTGAGCAGGCTGAGTCAGCCGGCTCGTTACGCAGCGTCAGTCTGGAGTCGCTCAATTATGAAAAAGCAACCTTCCGTTGGAGCTGCAGCCAAAGCGGATCTCTCCAACGTCCAACTGGCTTTCATTCCAAGGCTAACCGAGAGCACCGGCGATAGATGGATAGAAGCCACGACGGAGCTCTTCCTGAATCTGAACGGTGAAGAGAATGGTACGTTCAAGTGCGCCCTGTTTATTAGCCTGGTTGAATTTGCGAGCGGGGTCGTCGTGACTGATCCCCGGGTTTTGAGTGGCAGGTATTGCATGCTGTCTTGTGCTTTTGGGGGAGGTTTACACCAGATAACACCATTTTATTTCTCTTTTTGTCCTAACTATGTGGTTGTTTTTGCCTCACGCCGTCACGTTTAGAAATGAATCTTTGGGTGTCGGTTAGGGAAAAACCCCAAAATCCCACGCGAGCGTACTGTTAGCGCGCTATACATGCTAGCTTGCTAGCACCGAAGCTAACTAGCTACAGCTGCTGAGATAGCTGTGATGTTAGCGACGACTTCTTCACTATTAGAGACCGACTTTAGTGCTCACAAAGACGGACAACTGAGTGCAGTTCAGAGCAGCTGGCACTTGACATTTCCAGCCGTGTCGGATGGCCGACAAGACACGCTGTCATTGCCAGTAACAAGTCAATGCAAGCTTTGAGCGACTGCCAAGCCTCTTTAAACTGAGTGCCTTTTATTCTTCCGGCGTGCGGAATTTTGGGCGTTCAAACAATAAAACCTCCGAATTTAATTAAAGCTTCGATACGAGCAGAATATTCTTAGCTGTGGGGTGATAAGTAAAAGGTTTGTATCCGGTGGTTGTCGTTTGTTATAACCTTGTATCTCCTACATCACTTGTTTTCTGCTTTTAACGTTATTTTCCCTCTTTTTCACTACAAGCATGGCCTCCCCTTTCTTCCCAAGAACTTCCTGTATTTTCCTCTTTTCATCTGGCCAAACGAGAAGCTCAGGAATCATGACAAAAAAGCAACCCACTCCCATATATCTTTAATTTCACTTATTTAATAATCGATAGATGTTGCTCGTGAGGATAGTGCACAACTTTTAAACTGTCTTCAATACGTAGTATTGTCATCCTACAAGCTTACTTTTAAATTACCTTTATTTTTCAGTGTTTTTTTTAAGGGTCTATTTAGACTGGACACATTTGGTTATCTTAAATTAAACCAGAGTTTGTTTCCTGGGATAATCTGGAACTAATTTTCTGTCTAAATACAGCCAAGTGGACCCTGGTCCAGGTCCTGGAACCGCTCTCGGACCCATCTTTTAAGGTGGTCTCAGTTCATTTCCAATCAAAATGATCTCTGGTTCACTCTAAGTTTCCTCTGTCTGAATAGGCTCCATGCTTGGAGCGGAACAATTGAACCAAAATGGCCACCGTAGCCGAGGTTTACATGATGTAAACGGAGAGCTGTGGAGCAAAGATGCAACAGCAACTCATTAAAATGTGGTCGGATGAACGCAGGCTAAGCAAAATAACTTAAACACTGTACATATTGCTTCTCGCAATGTTTTCCTGATTATCTATTTGTCTTAAACACTTATCAATATCTGCGTTTACATTGCAAAATGTTCTCGATCGGATCAAAGCTCGGATTAGAATAGTACTGTGCACATAAGCCCTGAAAAACTTTATCCGATTGCAACAGACGTTTCCATGTGCCACACGGTTGAGTGAAATAAATCATTTTGACATTGACAGAACTGTCTAAAATGCCGTAATTAGTCGTAGAAGTAAAAATGGGGAGTTCCGTTGTAAATAAACAAAGGTGCTGTATAGAGCGAGATGACACCCTGAACAAGCTTTCGTTATAATTAAAAATATATTTAAGTGACTGATCCCTCATAATTTTCTAAATTCGTGCAGCAATGTGCATCTTGGCTGCACGTAGATAAGTTTGAATAACATCAGCCTTTATTTGTCTGGACATGATTGGAAGATGAATTCATGTGATATATATATATATTTTTTGCTCAGTTTCTCAGGAGCAGCATTTTCGCATTCAAAAGCCGCCTCCGCTGTCTCGTACGTCCTGAAGCCGCCTGGAGAAACCGATCTCCTTGGAGACACAAATTCAGCAGGTCTCTCGCGCAGAGCAGTTGGACGAACTGCGGTTCGAAGCTCACACCGTAACAAAGCACCTGACCCCCCTCCCAACCAGACATGAAAGGTTACTTGTGTCCATGTAAATGCAGCTACTACACCTTCTTAGCCGATATTTCCTTAGCAACCGTCTTGCTGCATGCCGAAGTAGCAAAAGTAAGTGTTATACCTCACGTCGATCCAGATGTTCAAAACTGGTCAGTGAATTATAAGGTTCGAGTGAGTGAACTATCCTGACAACGATCGCAAAGCACAGGACTTCAAAAATTCCTAGCCAATGACTGAAGAGATCTTTAGTCACATGATTTTGTTTACAGGCTTTAGTTCGAAACAGAAATCTCCACTGGAGCCTAGTCTGAATACAGACCTCAAACTCGATCCAGACCAACAAACTTTTCCAGTCTGAATACAGACTAATAAACTTGCCTCAGTTTGATCTTGGAGAATCTGCAGCCTGCTTTTGCTCTTAATTCCTACTGTGGCATCTTGAGCTGGTCACATGCCTCAGCTTACCTCGTAGATGAGAGATACTCTGACTGTAACTGGGAGGAGAAGTCATCATGGTTTATGTCTGTCACCAGTCTGAGCCAGTGATTTTGAACTACAATCTGTCATTGAATTATGTGTGTTTTGCCTTCACTGAGTTGGGCTTTAGGTCCCTGTGATAATGGTCTTGCAAAATTCAATGTTTCAAAACTTTTGTTGTGTTCCACAATAGGTTCCAGCTCTACATTTGTACCTCAGTGGTTACTCGTCTGAGCCTGCTGAGTTACTGCGGTCTGTCTGACCTCTTTTGTCCCATGTGGCTAAACAACAAACAAAAGGAACCTTTTTGAACAAAGCGAAGCTTATAGACCTGGACTAAGTAATAGAAAAAAAATATATATTAAATGTTGATGAATTTTATGAATGCAGCTCCTCTTTGTTGTGCCATATCAGCTGAAGATCCCCATCAATCACAGCTGCTTATTGTTTACTGAAGAAATTCCCAAGGAGCACTGCAGGAAATTGTCATGTTTAATAATGTTGACACACGCATAAAGTGTGTTTATATGAGCATTTCAGTGTACAGAGTGTTTTAGTAGTGGATAGTTGAAGGCAATGACTGCTCTCTGTCCCCGGGGACTGCTTAAAGCTGAGTTTGCATAGTCTCAGATGACCACTAGTATCAGCTGTTTAGGAGAGCGATGACTGCTTTGCGTATCTTGACCTTGCAGTTCTCGAGGAGAGACCTAAGGCTAGTTTGTCAGAATTTTACGAGCACATGCTGTGCAGTCTTTTGCCCTGGGAGCACAAGTGTAAAAGCTGAAGAGCCATCACACGTAGGTCTCATGACCCTGGAATTCTGTGTGCAGCTTTCCAGGAATCTTATCTGGAGGCTATAATGAACTCGTTTCCCCTCCATCCAACATTCTTTATTTGCTCAGATCTCAGAACAATTAAGATGTAGCAAGAAGTGTAAATTGATGGCTGTCACTGTTAAAATGTTACGTAATGCTCAAGATTTCCCTTTTTTATTAGTTAAATGTCATCATGCCATGTGTAATATTTGGATTTATTACTTTGTATTTTATATTAAAACAACAATTTTTCTGCAGTGAGTTTTAAGGCTCGTAAAAGTCAAACTCGGAAATGTGCCATGTCTTATCAGTGTCTGATGAGCCGCTATCTCCTTCATACTTTACAGTTGTAGAAGAGTATTTGTATATTGAATATGTGAGTGTTTTAAGTAAAAAGCCATGTTAGGGAGTTGATATTCTTTAGATCATCAGTTAGTCTGTTAGAAAAAGATATGGCTTTGTAAAACAGTTTTTCTTAACTATGTTCCTCTTTATGAGGCATTAACGCTCATTTTTTTTAACGGAGTCTACTTCTTTGTCTCCTATGTTTGGGTCTGGTATTTATATGTTTAAGTACTTTTAAGAGAAAAAAAGATTAAGTATGTTATGTATTAAAGCAGCTCTGTTTGTTGCTTCCAGTTGAACACAAATTACTTTTTTTGAACTTCATCACACAAAGCGGTAAAAGTACACATTTTCTTTGTCAATGGTTTCAATGCAAGTTTATAAACTGAGAATCTAGTTGTATTTCCTGACCTTCATTGTTGCCCTCATTATGGAACAAAAATATATTTCTCATAAGGCCCTTTACACTATACACTCTAAATATTATAAAACAAATTTAGTGTAAAAGCTTAACCCCATTAAAAGTATGTTTTTTTAAACAACCCTACAATCTTTATAAAAACAGAGTTTATTTAAGTTGTCAGTCAGCCTGTAAGAACAAGAGTGACAGTATTTGCTGCTGAGCTTGTTGTGACATGGGTCCATGTTGCAAGTCTCTACTGTGAAGGAATTTCTCACTCTGTAAAACTACGCTACTTATGTTGTCTGATAATGCAGCAACAAACTGCATCTGTTTTTGTCCAGTTACTTGCTGTGAGGTGTCGTACATCCATTTGGCTAGTACTTTTTTGTTTAAACTTTATGGTTAAAAGCAATTTATTTTGAATTGATCTTCATGAAATAGAAAAACTGATCATTAAGTCTATACATCAATTTTTACTTTTTTTTTTCTGACCCAAACCTGCTCTCCGTTAGTTTTTATGTAGGAAGCTCAATATTAGTTTGGTTTATATCAATCATGATATTGAGATTTATATTGAATAGAAATTTTAAGATATTAAATTATACCAAAAATTGAATCAAATTGAGAAGTTGTGAATTATATCAATTTAGTACTTTGGTAATGATACCCGGCTCCATTAATTGTATTCTCTGCTGTTATTCCAACACTTTCCCTTGATATTTTAAAAATATTAACATTTTACTGTACACTTGATCATGTGAAACCTTGTTGTTTTCCACAGTCCTAAATTTGTTGCGTCCATCAGGATTTCACTAAATTCTTCTGGATGATGTGCGCTCAGTGTTGTCAGCTGTCTTACAAATGGTTATCACTGCATTATTCACTAGTCAATGAAGAGATATGGATCTTCTTGGACTGTCGAGCCTCTCGTTCACATCAATTGTGTTTTTAATCTGAATAAGTAATCTTATTTGGTTTTCTTGAGCAATCTTAAAAGTCATGTATATGGGGTTGTGATATAGCTGAGGTTTGATTTTTAGTGAAATCTGCTTTTATTCATTAAATTATTCAAGGAAATTAATATTTTTCCAAGAGCTCATTAATTAGACAAAGACTTCTGTTGTAGAATATTCATTTTTCTAAATGGGGGGGAAAACACCTGGATAGAAGGTCTGCCATCATTGTGTTGTGGGGTAGGGATGTGTTGAAACCTGAATAGAAATGCACATTCAACTCATAAAACAATTTCTTGGAAAGACAGGTTTTTCTCAGCAACAATGATACTTTAGAACATGTAAACTCACCCAAAGTTGATAACTTTTGGCCAGTATGATGATGGGACAGATGCTTCTCGCCAGTGATTCTTTGGTTGGTGCATTTTCCCACCTATTGAACATTTTTAGGTTTACAATTCAGTGCAGCACCATGGACGATCAAGCAGATATGACCATTGTTTTTATTTTTTACAAGGATTTTGGGAGAAATCCTTGTAAAAAATCAATTCTATTAACAGATACATAGAACAGCGGTTTGTTGACCAACAACTGTGGAAATGATGTCGTTACTAATGTGTGTCAAAAGTCAAGGCAACGTAAAGCAAACATTTGGTTTTTGATAAGTCTTTAATCAACAGTAATTTGACTTGATCCCCTTTAGAAATGCATTCTCCAGTTGCAGTTTTTGCACAACCACCTTTGATTATTTGAATTCTGTTACTTTTTTTCTTGCTACTTGGTCATTTAATCAGTACATTTGGAAAATTAAAAGCTATACTTAGTTGTTGAAAATGCTCAAGTTCACAGTCCTTGCTTCAGTTGCCCACAAGTGATATCTGAAGTGCTGATTCCATTGCTCGGAGGCATTCTAAAGGTTAGTGGAACCCGGAGGGCAAATGTTTTTACCCGGTGCTACAGCAAGAAGGGCCGTAGGTCTGATATTTGATCACTGTGGAAATGCTTTATATCCCCAACTGTGTGTTTCTGAGTAAACAAACGGATTCCCACTCATACTCATGGCTCCGGCGAAACGCCACCTTCTCATTGTAATGGACCGTGAAACACTGTTGTATTTAACAAATTGAGAATTAACAAATGCACAGAGAAAAGCCAGAGAGGAAGAGGGAGTGAGCGGGGAAGTGAGTGAGTGAGAGTGTAATGTGTTTTTTGGCAGGGCCTCTGAAGTCTTTTGTTGCACGACATTCTCAGGTATCACAGTTACTGCTTTGCACTGAACAGTCGTGCTTTATCAGCCTCGTTTACACTCACCTTTTTCTTTTTGCACTGGTTCATGAAACTGTTGTGTTTTGTGTGTTCATTTTATCGTGGTGACACAAAAAGGCCTCATTCAGCTTCTTTTATGCGTCATATTTGTCACTAGTTCAACAGGTACTTAAATTCCTGAGTGTATAGAAGCATTGAGCATTAAATATTTAGTAACTGTTCTTCTGGTTACTATGCATCTTCATGTCAGTGGATATGCTTGGGGTACTAAAAACAACCTTGTTTGAAAATGCTTGAAGTAGATTTTGAGTTTCTCTAATCATTTATTGTAAAGGATTTAAAGAGGATTCACCACCACTAAGATCTTGGAATCACATCCAGTGAGAGATCACAATTTTGGTTAGTTTGGTAGTCTTATAGGAGTTTATTATTATTTTTTTTTAACTCGAGCTCTTATTTTCTTCCACTCATTCATATAAAATACCTGACACAGCAGCAAGAATTGAAATACTAATGGATCTTATGTTGTACATATTTTATTGCATGTCAAAATGTTCCTACACATAGATGAGACTAAAACAACACTTTCTCTTCACTAATGGAAAAAAAGTCACAAAGACAGCTACTAAAAGATGTCCTTTGAGTCTCACTCCGATTACCATTTGATCTACTGTAAAAGCATTTCCAGTGTTTTGTTTTGTTTTTATTTTTTTGTTTTATGATGACGCCGTTTTTGCCAAAATTAAAAATCTTGTCATTACTACAATGACATGGTGGTGAACTAGAATTTGGCCTTTGAATTGTGGTCGAGATCATTGGCAGAAAGTAACCTCAGCCCTCTTCCCATTTGTGTTTTTGGCCCACCAATGCGTGTTTTCTGTCACAAATGTGCTCCTTTTAATCCTTTTTTTATCCTGACTCCTGAATAAAGAAATATGCAGGAATGCAATTTTAAGCTTAATTCTCTTAATACAGTACATGTCCTCCATCAGAAAATGCCACAAGAACATGTTAAAAACATCAAAAACAGTTTGTTTTTTTTAAATCGTTTCCAGTGGTCTTTTAATTATGATTATGCCTTTTAAGGCAAAGTTTTAAAAACCTGTGTTCTTTAGGACACAGTTTCTGCAGAGCAGCAGGAGTTGATCAGGAATTTGCTTCCGAGTTGTGAACAGGCCATTGGCTCGGAGTAAGCCTGTGCTGATTTCCCATGATCCTTTTGTTTACTTGCTCTCCCGCTAGCTTACAGCCCTTCACAATCATCAAGCAAACACTAGCGGTGCAGCAAAAATGGTGTGCAATTTCAGAGCTTTCCAGCCGCATTTCAGCTCAAATGTGAAAAACAAAGACGTACATGGATCAAGTCGTCTGCAGGTTGATTCATCAGAATGGAGCGGAGCAGGAATGTTGTGGGTTGCCAATTGTAGTTTGTATGGAGCAACTCCAAGCTTTTTTTAAGCATTTTTTTGTCTGCTCCTTATTTCCTAGTATTTGACTAAAGAAATACTCAGTTTTAATCTAATTTTCTTGATCATGAGAAGAACAAGAACAAGCTAAAAACACAATTTTCATTGTGAGTCTTTAAGCAGTTAGATTGTTTGTGCACTCTCAGGAAAAATAGTTTTTTTTTACCTTATAAATCTCACAGACTAAAACAATATATTAATAATTTATGTGCATATTGTCATCGTAAACTAATCCTGCAGCTGCATTCAAAGCAACAACTTTGAAAGGCTTTGGCTTAAGAAATAAAACTGCAGCTTTCAACTTGGAAAACACAGACCCTGACTAAACTCTGTTTAGTGTCAGTAATTTCCCTCTGGGGGAAAATGAAAACTACCAGTTTAACTGCAGCACTGTAGTAATTGCAGACTACATCACTGCAGCCCCTCCTGCTTTTAATAGGTTTAATTTAATAAAATGCTGTTTTAATTGCTTAAAAGTGCATTTATTTTCTTCTGACACCAAAAATATTTTTTTTTGGTTCAATATAGTTTATTTGCCAGCAATAAATATTCTTGGTGTTTGACTAAAAGCACCAACTGCTTTAATATGTGGTTCAATACAATATTGGATAACTGTTAGTAAAAATTCACGACATTTACTGACATTTTTAAAGTATTTTTCCTAAGAGTACTGTTTCTTAATTTCCTACAAAGTGAGTTTGTTTTAAGGAGTTTGTTGGATTTTAAATTAACTCGGGAAGTGTTAACCAGAATTCAAAACATTTAAGTTTTTTGTAAAAAAGTAGAAAAATATTGTAGTTGCAACCCTTTTATCAGTGGCATTTCTCATTTGAATCTACTGTTAGTCTTGAAGAATTCTAACATTTTCAAACATCCTAAGAACTTTCAAATTGAAGCTAGTAATTGTTTTGTGTTTTAAAGTTTAAGAGAAGGACAGTAAGAAAGGTCTGCACTGTTGGATTTTTTTTTTTTGTGTGTTCTTGCATGAATCACAGTTGGTGGTGTGTCATCAGGAGACAACTAGGTATATATCATGAGGCCTCTGCCCATCCGCTAATCTTCTCCCACACCCCCTCCTCGCTGGTGTCTTCCCAGCCTTGGTATAATATCTAGTTAGTCTCAGACACATTCATCTGCCCCTTTGGTGGCTTCTTTACAGATTAACTGTGGAAGGGGTTTTGGAGGCAGCAACCTCTCACTGTTGGCTCAGCTTTTAACTCCGCTGGGTTCTGTATGGTAACCGTTGCCCTGCAGACTTCTCGGGCAGGAAACCCTCAGAGACCAGGCATCTAATGAGGTGTTGCTGATGACCCTGGACGCAGGAGAAGCTGTGGTGATAGTGGTTTGTCCAGGAGATGCATGAAGGATCCTTGGTATGTTCCTGTACAAAGCCCTTAAACACAGAGATGACGAGGACGTTCAGGTACATATTGGCTCCGCTTCTCTGGTCAGGTGAAGAAGTTTGTGTTTCTGTTTTTGGTGAAATTCAAATGTCCTCGAGTGGCTGGAACGTAAAATTCCAAAGTTCGAGTGGGAATGATCTACGTGGAGGAATGAAAGATCGTCTTATTATGCAATGATGATTAACTTTAGTTTCTTGTTTGTTTTTTATCAAGAAATGTGCAGAGAATACAGATGGCAAAAGTAGATTTTGAAACGTTTTGGTGTTTCAGGAGTGGGTAAAAAGCTTCGTATTTGTGTTTTCAGACTTTCCCTCTGTGCTGGGTCAGATTTATAGCATTAATCGCCCTTGGGCTTCTCTAAGCTGTGCTGAAAGAACTGAAAGAATGAAGCATTAATTAAATTCCTGTAACACTGAATTATATGAAAAATGCTAGAAAATAGAAAACTAGTGTTTTTTGCAGCAATTGTAATTGGGAAAACTTAATATTATTCCTTTTTTAAGCTAAGTGGTAGTATTTTATTTTCTACATTTAAATTCAATTTTAAGGGAATCCTGATATGCTCTGACATTTTTTTTAAATTATACAATAATTTTTATTCTCACTTTTTTGATAAATTTGTAAATATCAAGAATCGTTCATATAATTTTAAAAGTATTTTACGTTAAATGCTACTATAAATCTTTGCATGTGGCGCTTATGCTTTTTCTGTTTGTTCACAGTCCCAGAAACCCTGGATAGAAGTCACTTTCACCAAGAGGGAATGTGTGTACATACTTCCAGTGTCAAAGGACCCCCACAGGTATGTGCCCAGTGTTAGATGTCCAACGTAGTAGCCATGGAAACGCGGTAATCACATAGTGCACATTTAATTAAGCCCAAACCTTGACCAATGCTCTCTGAGTGTGTCTTGTTAATTGCATGATTGAGAGAGAAATGTATCAACTTGGTTGAAAGGATTTAATTAAACTTTTTTTTGTTTGGCAAAAATTAAATAAAAAACGTTATGATGTATTTAGGGACCACACTATTTCCTGTATTTTCAGTGCATCAATGGAGACTTGGTGCTGGTGGACTTCTGTTAAATGTACCAGGAGTTTCCATAAACTCACTGGAATCTTACAAATCAACGTTAAAGTAGCATGTGGGCTCAGTCCTGGCTGGTTTATGATGAGAACTCCTCGATAGTGCATTTAAGAGAAGCACTCGTAAAGTAGCTAAGGTACAAGTACAGCTATAAAGACATGAAGATTATCTGATTACAGAAAGGTTGATATATTTTTTTTTATCATGTCTCTCAGCTGCAGGTAATTACTGTTTAACCACCCTCTTTGACTGTGAACTTTTAGTTATTTTTCCAAGAAGCTGGATGTCTTTCTGTTAGCGCACCGTCATGCTTGATGACGCTTTGCTGGGTTTTCTTTAGCATCAATTATTGCCCGCTGACTTTCGTTCAGAAATAGTCATAGGTGCTGTTGTGTTTAAAGGATTTTGAGGTGTTAATGAACATCCGCTTGTGTTACATTTGGTCAAAGGTTTGCACGTGATGGATAACAAAATGAGTTTCTATACAGCTTTTACCTCTATACGTCAATAGTAAGACTAACAGACTATAGTCCAAGTTGAGTTGTGCATTGATCTTTTTTTAAAATTTGTAATTATTCTCCAGATGCCTTCCAGGATGCCAGATTTGCCAACAGCTTGTGCGGTGAGTGTGTATTAATATTGTTATACATATATATTGTAATGTGTGCCTATTTCTTTAGGTTCGTCCTGCCAGGCTAACATGGAAAGAACCTGGTAGATTCTTTGAAATTGTAATTCCACTAAGGAACAAAACTTTCTCAGGAAACAATTAGCTTCCAGGTTTTGTGAGTGTCCTGTTCACATTCTTTCCAGAAGCTACTGTAGAAAGTAAGGAAAGAATGAGGGGAAAGAAATCAACCTGTAATCATTATTTCAAAAACCATTCAAGGGTTGAGTTTTCCAAAAGCTCATTCATGCCTGGCCTAGTGGAGGAGGACATCTTACTATGAGAAGCTGTTTTTTGTTTCCTCATAAGTACTTTTATTCATCAAAAACCCTATGATGATGTCACAGCTTCATCTTTGAACTTTTAACCCTCAATATAATTTAGTTTCAGTTATTTCTATACATAAATAAGGTTCAGTCAGTGTTTTTAAGTGCATTTTTTGCATTTTTCTAATTCTCTGAATATTTGTGGAGGTTGTGTGGGTGGTGGTTCTGAATCAGGCTATAAGGCAAAAAATAGATGGAAAAATATTCCTCCAAATAAATTAGGTCACCCTGTAATCTCTAGTAAAAAAACAGTGCATTTAGTGCTTTTAAATGAAGTTTGCTGAATGAAGAGGCTGTGGAAATGCTTGACAAGGGGTTTGAATGCTAACCAAAATAATGTGAAGGGTTAAAAGTTATATTTCTTTCCTTTTCTTTCTTTTTTTTTAAGTTTAGTTGGTGTTTTTGTGTTGACGGTAGTCCCTTATTTATCGTGGGAGTTTCATTCTAATAATAACCCAAGAAAGGGGAAATCTGCAGGTAGTCATCTTTTATTTTTTACAGTAATTATAGATGTTTTAAGACTCTCAAATCCCTTAATATACTTTTCTCTGGCTGAAACTAATATTTTAACACTTTTGTCTTTTTTAAAATCTAAAGGTTTAAGCTTTTGTAGTAAAAATAAGTCCAGGTTTAAAGAATGAAAACAATGATCTGTTTAATGGTTTAAGAGTTGCATCAAACTGAACTGATTTTGTAAAAAAGGTTGATTTGCAAGGTCAATAGCCAATCAGGAAACGGAGCACAATGCGCTGGAAAAAAAGAAAAAAAAAAGGGTGGCAAATTGCATTTTAAAAATCAATTAAACGGTGAGAGCACAAAGGGTGAACAGTTAATATAGAAAATTTAAAATAAATGCAAAATGTATACTCTTATTTGTGTGGATGTATTCCACATGTATTATTTGAATTATTTGAAATTGTTTGTTTTCCTATCCGAAGGTGCTGTTGTGGTCGGCTGGTGCGGCAGCACGCTGGCTTCACTGCCAGCTTGGCCACAAAGTACTCCGATGTGAAGTTGGGTGAAAACCCCAACCCGCCTATGCCTGAGCTGGAGGAGTGGTCCGTGGAAAAGCACACAGAAGCGAGCCCCACTGACGCTTATGGCGTCATCAACTTCCAGGGAGGGTCTCACTCCTACAGAGCCAAGGTAACCATTTTTTTTTCTCTCATGTACAGCATCTTTTCTTTGCTTTAAATATACAGTGATCTGATATTTCCCAATTTGCTTATGTAAGCATTTTCCCTTTGTCTTGTGACGTGGACAGTATGTGCGTTTGTCTTATGACTCGCGGCCGGAGAGCGTCCTGCGGCTCATGCTGAAGGAATGGCACATGGAGCTCCCCAAGATCCTCATCTCTGTCCACGGAGGAGTTCAGAACTTTGAGCTGCACCCTCGCATCAAGCAGGTGGTGGGCAAGGGCCTCATCAAAGCTGCAGTCACCACCGGGGCCTGGATTCTGACTGGAGGGGTCAACACAGGCATGTGGTCTGAGGAGAAGAATGTTATCTCTGACATGCTGTTAAAATCAAAGCTCACCGGTGCTTTGTGTTGATGTTCCTCGGTGCTTTGGCCTCTACGAGTTTGTTTACAGGAATCTCCCACAATTTGGTGTTAAATGAAATGTTACTGACTAATGCAAAGTTACACAAACACAGCGTGAAGCTGACACGCTGATGTAGCAGAAGTTGTAATGCTGGCCTCCAAGCGTGTCATTTGATCGTGAGTCGTGGCTGAGGTGTGTTTGCAGCCACAGCATGCTGCTAAGATGCTGCGGTCTGATGATGGTGTTTAAGCCATTACTCACAGGGTCAATTACTCAGACCGGTGATTACTTTAATGTCTCATTGGCACCACGGCAAACTGGGAACGTCTCCTGGCTCACAAGTTATTGCTGAATCCATGAGATCCATCAGCTTGGTATTGTGGTTCTTTACCAAAAAAAAAAAAAAACACACATGGGGGCAAATACACTTGTTATGGACTTAATTTATAATTGCTCTATGCCTTCACCTGGTAGGGGTTTTATGCTAAACTGCACCTTTTCTGACTTTTTGCAGAAGAATTTGTTGAAAAAATTCCTAAAAATTAGAGGTTGTAAATTAAAAACCACAGCAAATTCCTGATTGAGTTTAATGCATTCTTCCAAAAGGTGTGGCAAAGCATGTGGGAGATGCTCTCAAAGAACACTGTTCAAGATCGGCAAAGAAAATTTGTACTATTGGGATTGCACCGTGGGGAGTCATTGAAAACAGGAACGATCTCATTGGTAAAGATGTAAGCGACAACTCCTATAATTTTAGCATGATTCATCTGACATTCTTTGGTTAGATTTCCAGTTAATTCAGCAATTTCCTACTTTGTAGATAATAGCTCCATATCAGACGCTGCTGAACCCCCTGAGCAAACTAAACGTTCTCAACAATCTGCATTCCCATTTCCTGCTTGTGGATGATGGGACGGTGGGCAAGTACGGAGCCGAAGTGAAACTGCGCCGGGATCTGGAGAAGCACATCAACCTGCAGAGAATACACGCACGTAAGAGAAACTCACTTTGCAGTTGCAACTGGATTTAGTTTTTCCTCGCTAAATCATGTATAATCTTTTGCTATTTTTGTGGATTTTTCTCAGCGCAACTTTGCATGCTTTATTTTTCTTTTTTTAACCACACAGTGAGTTCTGCATCCTGATAGGCTGTTGAGATTGTCAGTCATTCTGACTTGAGTCCTGTACAGAATGCATTCAGTTTTCCACATTTACATAAATCTTCAAACGAATATTTGTTTTCATTCTATATAACTGGACTTACTTTACTATGAAGATTTGAACTTTGAAAGTTTAAACAAGAGAGAAGTATTAATGTCAATGTCTGTCTGAGAATAGTGTATAAAGTGTGTAGTGAGGAGTTAAACAGCATTAAAACATCTGTATGCTCATTACTCACTTATCCAGTGGCGGTCAAAGCAGTTTGTGGACAATAAGAACAGGCAGTCGCCTACCATTGCTTAATAATAAGTCCGGCCCTGCACCTATCATGGTTTATTTATAGACCTTATCCCCCTTGACAAAGGAGAGAACACTGTTATTCAGCAGATAATTTCTTTCTAATGAGTATTGATCTAATCAGAGTTGCCTCTAAAAACCGACAAGTTGGTACATTTGTAGTGACGCACAAAAAGCTAGACCGGTCCTTGCGTTTCCTCCTCTGATAGAATCAACACAAACCTTTAAATCTATGTCATCGTATCTATTTTCATTCAGTTTTGCACCTTGAAAGAGTCACCCAAGTTGTGTAAGGTATAAAAATAAAACCGGTCGGGTCAAATTTATGTGAGGGTTTTGTATAGGACAAGAGCAATTAATTTTATTTTATCTGACAGTTTGCCATAAATAGCAAATATGTGATAACGATGATAAATGCCTGGTATCACCTCAACCTCTGACACACTTTCATTGAAGTTCATCTTCACCGCAGGAATATAGTTGCAGCCATTGTGTAATTGAAGCCTACTGTTGGATGTGAAGAACTGTGAGCTTCTGTTCAAATTACTGATTAAAGGCCAGAAGAAAGTATCTCAGGTGCTGTTTTGTTTTCTGTCGCAGGAATCGGTCAGGGTGTTCCCGTTGTGGCACTGATCTTTGAAGGCGGTCCCAACGTCATCCTGAATGTTCTGGAGTACCTCCAGGAAACCCCCCCTGTGCCCGTGGTGGTGTGCGAGGGGACGGGTCGCGCTGCCGACATACTGGCCTACGTCCACAAGCAGACAGAAGAGGGGGGGTAGGTTTGACACAACCTGAGACTCAGGTTTTCAGTTAATTTAAAGCTGAAACACAGATAATCATTGTTTTAGGGATAACTTTACAGGTAAAAAAAATTAACTGATCTGCAATGTTAAGAAAGTTACGCATAGTCGTGGATTTTCCATGTTGTTTTAATGCTTATATGTATAAAAATACATTTATTTGCACCCATGAACTAATTTTTAATATAGTTATTATCTTTCTTTTAAGTCTGTTTATGGCAGGGTTAAAAAAATAACTGGCAATATCAACCAATGTTTACGAATGAAGTTATACTTTTATACACAATAATCACAACTTTTGGAAAATCTAATCCTCAAAACAAATGTATTCATTAACAACATAAAAACTCATTCTGTTCACGTCTTACATGTTAGTAATGTATGTTTAGGTTTGCAGGTAGGAAATAAAAAAACTTTTTTTTTTTTTTACTGCTGTGTATTCAAACCATCCTTTACTGAATTTGCAATGGCAAAAGAATGAACAGCTGCTCTGTTTAAAAAGAAAAAAGAAAACATTTTTGATTATTTTAGGGTGTGGCTCGTGGTAGACCTGCAGGAAGAAAAGCTGATCCAATCTGTCAGAGATGGCTACAGATCTGGGGGTGGGCTCTTCAGAAGTTCAGTGTGTTCTAAGAGCAGAGCTGAACACGGGTTGTTGTTGAAGCCAAAGAGGAATCCTTTGCAGAACGTGGCCTGTCCGATCAAGTCTTTACTTGCTGGAGACAAATAAAGGCAGGTTCACAAAGTGATGTTCCTCCCTTTAAATCAATAAAGGTTTCTGTTTTTTCTTCTATGAGCTACCGGTACATACACTTGTTGGTGATACTTTTATTTAGATGTTTTCTAGTGGAAACATTTTATATTTCAAATTTACTTTAAAAAATTATGGAGTTGGGTTTAACTGTGACAAAAGCCCTTTGGTCTCTGTACATGCTCCCTATTGATATCATATATTACATTTAGAGGTCTTCAAAAGTACAAAGTAAACCATTATGTTGGGTAAATTAACTGGAAACTTGGATTATGTATGCTTTATTCTAGAGTTAATTTATCAGTAATCTCATGTTTTTATAGCGGCCTGCCAACAGGTCACAAAAGATTAATTTGTGGTGCTTTTAAATAGGTCTTACTGATAAAGAATCATAACTAAGCTATCATTAGCTTCAAAGTTCCAATAAACTGACATGTCTTGTGGTAGTGAATTATCAGCTTTTGAATCAGCACGAGCGGGCAATAATAAAGTAGAGACCTGAGGTCATATTCAGATAAGTTAGTTGATCTTTGTGTTTTCTGAATTTTTTTTTTTTTCCTGATATCATGAAAGTCTAAAAATTGGCTGATTGTGCTGCTATACAATTGTGAAACTACCCTAACTTTGTGGGTTTAAAGCAATTTTTGTAAACATTTTCTGGTATCATTGTTTCCAGTGGTCTTCCTGATGGAGTTGAAACGGATATCATAGCAACCATCAAGAAGACCTTCAATTTCAGCCACAGCGATGCCATCCATCTCTTCCAGATGCTGATGGAGTGCATGAAGAGCAAAGAACTGGTAAGTCCTTGTTCTTAACTTAAAAAAACTTCCTCTTTCATAACATGTTCATCCTTTTGTTTAGTGAAATTTTTATCCTAATTTAGTTGGGGAAATAAATAATTTTTTAAATATTTTATAATTGAACAAAACATTTTTGGAAGCCAGAAGGTTTTAGGATGAAGTGATGCTCTCAAAGTTCAGGAGAGCAAAGAGGGCATCCATCTTCTTGACCGCTTCTTCCCTTTCGGGGTCGCGGGGTGCCGGAGCCTATCCCGGCTACTGAAGGGCGAAGGCGGGGTACACCCTGGACAGGTCGCCAGTCCGTTGCAGGGCCCCAATCACACACACATTCACTCTCACATTCACACCTAGGGGCAATTCAGAGTCGCCAATTAACCTACGAAGCATGTTTTTGGACGGTGGGAGGAAGCCGGAGTCCCCGGTGAAAACCCACGCATGCACGGGGAGAACATGCAAACTCCACACAGAAAGGTCCCAGCCGGGATTCAAATCGGGGTCTTCTCGCTGTGAGGCAAGAGCGCTAACCACTTGCGCCACCGTGCAGCCCCAAAGAGGGCATCAATAACTGTAAATTGAGACTATAAAGACGTCATCCTTTGGGAACAACACAGGAAAAAAATCTATTAACTTCCTTCATGAAAACGAAGAACTACAGAAATCATGGATAAATGACCCCTGTAAAGAGGTCGTTTAATGTAACGCTAACAAAAATCACTTTGATTTATGTGAAGATTTTTTTTTAAACTGATCACTTCCTAATTGTTCCATCTCCAGACCTGAATTGAACTGAATGTTGCCATCAAACATACTAAAAAGACGAGTAAAGTGACTAAATGCTTATTTGATTTATTAGAAAATGTGCCAATATAGTGTAGTATAGCATGTGTTTTACAGAATATGAAAATGACTACAAACTCTTATCATAGCTAACCAATAACTTTGATCTTTTTATTGTATAAAAGAATATTTAAAACATTTTATTCTTAAAATCTTTTAAAATGTGTAAGTATTTAGATGCTAATATTAAAACACTTTGTGTCACCAAGTTACTTGTTTGGTTATAATGTTAAAGTAAGAAACACATTGTGTTTTTAGTAAGCTTTAGTTTCAAGTTCAAAGCTTTGGAATAAAAGTGGAAATGGTTAGTAATTATGTCAAAGGATAAACTTTGAGCTAAATGAAAAGGTGGAAGTTTAAAAAAGCTCCTGTGACTGAAATCAGTTGAATTGGTCACAAATATTGTATAATGGTTAGTAATTTTACTTCAACACAAGTTATCCATTACATGTCAATTTAAAACAAAATCCTCCCAGGATGTTTGGACGCACTGGCTTTTGTATTACAGTCAAATGTAGGTCACACAGTTATAGTTTTATCCCAACAGCAACCACTGCAATGCAGTTCACCACACTGAGGCTGCGTGAGACAACAATGGAGTGGAACGACTCCCCATCAGAACTAAACCTTTAACAGAACAATCCTGAACCGGTTTGAGTTAGAAGAGACATCAAATGTTCACAATATGCTGAAAGATTTTCTACAAGGAGAAGTTAACAGGGCAGCTCAGCTGTATAGCTGCACGCCCAAAGGCACACTTTGTGTTAGTGTTGTTTAAGAAAAATGTAACCTTTAAATATAGACTCTGTCTCTGAAATGAAGCAGGTTCTGTTCAAGGTAAGCCTGATAGCTGAAGGGTTTATCTTGGATACGGAGTGGCTGCTTCATTTGAGTTTAAACCGCTTGGTCAGGGCAATTATACAGCACTGTGGTGTTTTTACCTAATAGGTCCGACTGTATTGTATTGGACTGAGGTGTACATGCATCCTCTTGTTTGCATTCTTTTTTCTGCTTCTAAAAATACTAAAGATGCATTAAATGTCTTTGTAGGTGCTGTAACCATCTCTCATCATTTTATTTTTTGTGCGATTGACTAATCACAATTTGTAATTAATTAATCTAATTATCTGTTTTAAATCAAACCTATTAATTGTTGTGAAAAGCCTCATTTTGAGGTATATTCATCGAAATTGGTGACATTGTGGTACTGTAAAATATTAGTATAAGAAAACTTTATAAAGCCACTTTTTTAGTAGTATACTAACAGACTTTGAACCAATACTTTATACCACCAAGGGGATTTTTTTTCGATCTGTCAGGTCTAGAGTGCTCTACTTTAAAAATTAAGAAAAGGAGGAACACTTTTCTGAGTAATCCAAAAGCCACAAATTTGTTATTAATACCATAATAGATATGCTGATGTATCTTTTTCCACAATTTACCGTCCCATACAATCAGTCCTCCATTAATTTATGATGACGAACACCTTGTCAGGCTTTTTCCTTTACATAATAAATACTTGCTGTGGCTTTGTTTTGGGTTACTTCTGTTAAGAACTACAAAGTCGCACATTAATGACGTCACGTGGACAAGATCTGCTCCTTGAGCGTTGTAAGATATGTTTTTAGCAGAGTTCAAATGAAACCTTCATGCACTTGGACCCTTGTTTTATATTTGAGAACACAACAATATTAAAGATGAAAAAAGAGATTACTGTGATTAAAAAAAAAAACAATCACCAGTTTTTATGTAATTGATTAATTGTGATTAATGTGATCATTTGAGGGTCGCACTGTAACCAAAGAGCTATCATTTCAACTTTAAGCAAATGCACTTTGTCGCTGAAGTGGCACACCACGCCCAATTTAACTGTTGATTCCATAACAAACCATCTGCAAACATCTGGGCAACATCTGTGGGAACCTGATGATGTGCTCTCTCTTTTCTATTCAAACAGATCACTGTGTTTGACATCAGCTCAGAGGAACAACAGGACATTGATGTAGCCATCCTAAAGGCTTTGCTCCAAGGTGTGTAAGACTGCCTCTCAAAAGCTTTGATGACCCCTAACCTCCAGAATGAACAAACTGAAAGTGAAAGTCTGTGTGTGTTGTCCACGTTAGCCTTTAGAAGTCAAGATCTCAAGACTTTTCTGTGTTTTCCTACCGATATGGATATGCTTTGAGCACACAATTCCCTCACCCCAGCCTGATGGTGCCCTCCTCTAGTCCAGAGGAGGTCAGGATCCTAATATTCACATGACCTCCTTATACCAACACTGTCAGTCAGCGAGCCCTCATCTCATGGGTTTTATTTTTATTCCCTCTTAGGTTTCAGATCAGGCTTTCATTGGGTTATTGCAGCTCACTCTTTTTTATTGTATTATAAATATTAGGTTTTAAATAAAAAGAAACATGAACATTCACCCTTGCTGCTTAAACACAAACAATCTTCAGAAGTATGAGTATCCTTCATGCTGACTCCACATTTCAGTTTAGAAAATAAATATAACAGCGGTGAGTAAATCTATTAATATGTTCTCTATTAATTATAATTACAATAGAACTACCTCATAAAGATACATGCAGATGCTCTCAAGTTCTCTGATTCTTTTCATTGATGTATATTATATGTTGGGAGGAAATGATGTGAGATTAAAGTACCAAAAAAACTTTAGATTGAACTCCTGGGAAGTGAGATTAACACTGCTTTTGTTGCTTTAATTTTAACAGTTTATCAAAATTGAGATTAATCTAACTGTAGAATCACCTGTTTGTGTTTACACCTTCCCCTTTTTTACTGCAGGTACAAACTTGTCCCCCTTCGATCAGCTGGTCCTGACTCTGGCCTGGGACCGTGTAGACATTGCCAAGAACCACGTGTTTGTGTATGGACAGCAGCTGCTGGTACGTTGACAAATTTGCAAGCATGAGAAATGACTCTCAAGGGATGTTTGCATTGTTGAGCAGTTTGCAGTCACCCTTGCTAAAGCCGGAGTCTCTGTTAGCTTCAGTTTGGGATCTAATGAGCCAGGAAACAGGCTCCATAAACGGCTCTTCTTTTCTGTAATCTAAACCTCTCTGCTCTTGTCTTCATAAGCAGACCCTTGGTGCTCATGTTTATTTTCAAAACAAGAATAGGGCAGGCTTTCGGGTGAATGAGAGGTTGGGTGTTTATTTGAATGCTGTGTGCTTTGAGTTTAATCTGGGTATATTTTAGACCTTCTCCCTCGGTTTGTCTAAAGAAGAACTGCTTGTGTTTCTTCTTTGTTTGTGTGTTTTAGGTGAGTTCTTTGGAGCAAGCCATGCTGGACGCACTCGTGATGGACAGAGTGGACTTTGTCAAGCTGCTGATAGAAAACGGTGTGAGCATGCACCGCTTCCTAACAATCAATCGGCTGGAGGAGCTCTACAACACGGTAACTATTAACGGCAAACGCCGGGCAAAGCATAAATGTTTGCGTCATGCATCTGAACATCTCTGAACGCCCTTCTATTCCAGAAACAATCTCCAAACAACCCAACTCTCCTTCATCTGGTTAGAGATGTTAAACAGGTAAAGAAAGAAAAATGTAATCCCTTTTTAAATGTATAAAAACTGATTAAAGGAAATCTGATGTTTGAGGTGTTTGTGCCTTTTACAGAGTAATCTGCCTCCCAACTACAAAATCACTTTGATTGATGTTGGCCTGGTAATTGAATATTTGATGGGCGGGACTTACAGGTGCAACTACACCAGAAAACGCTTCCGAATAATTTACAACAATCTCCATGGCAACAATAGAGTAAGTAGAAAACATACCCATTTTCTTTTAGCTTTTTAGGTCACAAAGTTTTATATTTAAGTGAGGTCCGCCAAGTACTTTATCTCAGTTAGTTTTTGCAATTTCTATAGCTTTTCATGAATTAAGTTGAATTAGTCATAAAAATCTGAGGGTTATTTTTTTTGTGTGTTGTGCAGAGGTCTGGGCGCCACGCAGTGGGTCCCGGTTCTCATTTCAGGAAAAATCACGAGGCTTTCAGCATGCAAGCTGACAAGAAGGAGAAAACGCGGCACAACCACTTTATCAAGACTGCACAGCCGTACAAACCCAAGGTACAGTCCTGCTGCACGAGATCTACATGAAAAGATTAGAACTGTAATGGGGGAGAGCGGCATTCTCAGCCATCTTGTCATCGTTCCTTTGCTTTTCAGTTGGACTCCTCTGCTGAGCAAAACAAGAAGAGAAGCAAAGAGGAGATTGTGGACATTGATGACCCTGAGACCCGGCGTTTCCCCTACCCTTTCAACGAACTCCTCGTGTGGGCAGTGTTGATGAAGAGGCAGAAAATGTCTCTCTTCTTCTGGCAGCATGGAGAAGAGAACATGGCGAAGGCTTTGGTGGCCTGTAAACTCTGCCGCTCCATGGGCTACGAGGCAAAGAAGAGCGACGTGGTGGACGACACCTCAGATGAGCTAAAGGACTACTCAAAGTAGGTCAGAGGCATTTTGGAGCATTTTGATGAAGTCATGAACTAACATTGCTGATGTGCACCAGTGATTTTGGAACGCTGGCGGTGGACCTTCTGGAGCAGTCGTTCCGGCAGGATGAAACGATGGCCATGAAGCTTCTAACCTACGAGCTGAAGAACTGGAGTAACTCCACCTGTTTGAAGTTGGCTGTGTCCTCCCACCTGCGTCCTTTTGTCGCTCACACCTGCACTCAGATGCTGCTGTCTGACATGTGGATGGGCCGCCTGAACATGCGCAAGAACTCCTGGTACAAGGTTCATGCTCCATCTAGACTTTACTTTTGATTTATAACACATCTCGAAGTTTGTCAAAATGTATTCCTTAACAGAAAATGTGGAGAAAAGCTGGGAAATAACTGCAAAGCCTTCTATACTTTCAGTGCAAAAGTCAAATTTGATTTTGCAGTGAAAATTGTGCAACTTAAAGACTGTCTTAACAAATATAGCAGCAGCTACCCACATGAGTGTGCGTCCATGTGTCTCCAGGTGATTCTGAGTATCTTGGTGCCTCCTGCCATCCTGCTTTTGGAGTACAAATCCAAGGCTGAGATGGCTCACATCCCTCAAAGTCAGGACGACCACCAGATGACCATGGAGGACAGTGAGCACAACTTCCAGAACCTTCATGAAGACATCCAAATGGCAAGATTTATTCGTTCTCTTTTTTTCATTTTGTTTGCATGATGGCTCTGCAGCAGTTCAATACAGTCTTCAAAATTGATTTCAAATGTCTGACACCTAAATTTATGATTTAGTTAATGTGTTTAAACCTGCTTGGTATTCTATTACTACATCAAGGCCTTGTGTTGATAATGGGCATCTTTTGTTCAGGATGTTTTCAAAGAGGCCAGGTCACATGACCATGTAGAGGCAAAACATGACATGGAGACGCATGTCCGGTCCCGAAAACTGCCCCTGACCAGGAAAATCTACGCCTTCTACCACGCTCCCATCGTCAAGTTCTGGTCCAACACGGTAAGTCAATTCCAAGAAAACCTGCTAACATCTGCGGTACATTCCCATCACCTCTCGTCATTCACCTGCATCGTTTTTGCATTTTAAATAACAGAAAAAACGAATTTTCAATGGTTAGGGCAGATGATTGCAGCCCAACAAAAGTGTTTTCCTGCATGCCTGCTGCTAGCTTTCATTTGGGCTGTTCCCAAGCCCGAGGCTGGGTCACAGGAGCCTGAGAGTCGCATACGTTGGATTAATTTGCAGACAAAAGCTTGTTTTTGAGGTTGTTTGAGACTCTGAAGTTCTGATAGCATCACTGAATCAGCTTGTCTGCATATATTGCCTCTGATCAAGCTTATCTCTATCTGCTCTACCTGCTTCAGTACATCAGTATTATTCTGCACCATTGACTTTCACATCAGCTTTGAGAGCAGCGGGTAGATTTTTCCATCAGTTCACAGCTCGCATGACCAGCTTCAGCGACTGTGAAAACTGCAGAACCAATCAAAGTTGGACCAAGAGATTGGATATGTTAAAGTTCTGTTCTTTTCCCACGGTCTCGTGTGTTGTTAACATGTTTCTCTTCCACAGGGAAGCAGTAATTCAGCATTTCCATATGGGAAAACTGATTGTCTCAGATGTACCTTTTTTTTGCTTAATTTAACACGCTGGCAAAGATGATTATCTATTCTAATCATCTACCAGTGTCTGCTTCAACCACTCCAAGTGTTACAGGAGCTGTAATTTACACTAAATCTACTGCAGCTGGGATTTAATATTTGATATTTAGAATAGTATTTTACATTTTCACCTACTTGAGAATTGATTAAACTTTGACTGAGTTGTTCATGATTGATCAACCGAGCTTATGGATGTTGGTTGAAAAGCAAACTAACATATTAGAATTTAAAAACTCAATGTGTAAACAGTGTCTGTCTTGTCTGTTTAAATAAAATAAAAATAAATTATCTTCATGCATTCAGGCATTTAAAAAGTGTTAAGTAGTTTTAACATGGTCTTGTAGCTTTTTTCTCATGATTAATGGCATATATAGAATAGTTTAAGATTAAAACTTTGTTTCTGAGTATTTCATTTAAATCATGCTGGATCTGGAACAAAATGAAAACAGACACTGTGATGGGCGGGCCCAAGTCTCCGTGCTCCGCCCCAATTCTAAATCTTCCCTTTTCTAACAAGTAGATCCATTAACGTCTTAATTTTCCTCATCTGAGCTGGCATCTGGCTCGATGCTAAATGGCTGGATAGCTCCAATATCACACTCCTTTTCTTTTTTTGGCTACACTAATGTTGGGGTTGTGAGAGTCTGTAAGCTACTGGGAGAGAGTGTAAACAAAGGCATGCTGGGACATCAACATAGTTACTTCCATTCCAACAGTCCTACCTACAACCTAGAGGCAAGTTCTGCAGAAAAGATGCCTTAAAGAGTTTTTTATTTTTATTTTGGTCAAATACTGCATAGTCATAAGTAAAAGACCACTGGGAACTATTATACATTAGAAAAAATATAGTTGGAGTGCGACTTAAACAAACTGAGAAATGACAAGATCCATGTATGAGTATGAGAATTGTTATAGCCATCATTTAAAAAAGTTTGTCTTGTCATTGTTTTGAAAATGTTTCAGGATTATCTTTTGTAATATTTTGAACCTTTGTTATAGCTTTTCTACCTGGGCTTCTTGATGTTGTACACATACGTTGTGCTGGTGAAAATGATTGAAACTCCTTCTACTCAAGAGTGGGTGGTAATCGTCTACATCTTCACTTCTGCCATTGAAAAAATCAGAGAGGTACAGACTTAATGAGACTAGTTAATTCCAACTCTTTATTTTGAAATTAAACGGGCTGTTTCTCCTCTTCATTCTTTCTAGATGTTCATGTCAGAGGCAGGAAAAATAAGTCAGAAGATAAAGGTGTGGTTCAGCGACTATTTCAACGTGTCCGACTTTCTGGCCATCGTGACTTTCTTTATCGGCTTCGGCCTGAGGCTAGGCGGAGGTGAAGCCTTCATACCTGGGAGGATAGTTTACTGTCTCAACATCATCTTTTGGTATGTGCGCCTCCTGGATATACTGGCTGTTAACCAGCAAGCTGGGCCGTACGTCATGATGATTGCTAAGATGGTGAGTACTTTTTCTTGACGTATTCACTTACATTTTTTTTGTAGAATGCATGCAAGCAAGTTTTGTAGTCATTTCTGTCAGCATTCTGCCTACATTTATTATTAACGGAATCATTTTGGCCAAACAGAAACCGGATTTGTTTGACCTTGACGAGTTTGATATTCAAATTTTTAACAATGTAGTCTCAAAAAGAGTTGACATTATGTTACAAAACATTTAATAAAAAAAATTTTTTCTACGTTTTTGTTTTGCAGAAAAAAGATGCTCTAATAATGACTCTTTCGCCTTTCTTTAATCCTTTGAGCCTGTTTTAATGCACATTTTTGATCATAAATAAATCCTCTTTTTACTGTTAACACTTAAAGAGCAGTAATCATCTGCATGCATTTGCCAGGTATTGTACCACACATCAACTTTAAAAGGCCCCTAAGTGTTCTTATTCACCACATAAGTAATTCCATGAGTGCTTCCATACCTTTTTAAGGAGTATTAATTAAACTTTGCATTCCATTTTATCATCTTACACTTATTAGCTTTCTTGCTGAGATTTAAACTTACAGGATCCACACACTTTGCTGTGTCTGAGCTTGAATAAATCCATCTTTAGTTTCCTATTTTTCTTTTGAGTCCAACTGGTTTAACTCTTTAGCAGATTAAACCTTTTTTCATCCACTTTACATTTTTTTTGTTAATTTTTTAGGTTGAAATCTGTTTTAATCAGAATCTAAACATTTTATATTTAATTCCAGGCACTCAAGTTTTTAAAGTTTCTACCTGGAAGTTTCTAGGAGGCAGCAGAACTTATCCTGGCAAGAAAGCAAATCATAATTCCTCATATTTTCCCTCTCAGACAACCTAGACTAAATATAAATGTAGTAGATGTGACGTTCCTCTGTGTACTGAACTCTCCTTCCTAAACATCAATATTAGCCTGTCAGTTCTGGGGATTGTTATGATGAAAACATTGCAAATAGGTTTTATTTATTTTAAAGTAAATAAATGTAATATACATATTTATTCATTGTAAAGAAGACCCCAAAATTAAACTGAAACAATTGTATCTTTTTGGCAAATTTACAAATGTTTCTGTGTTTCAATCCCTGGAGTTGAACTAAAAAAACATTGTAGATCTTTGAAAAATTTTCATTATCCTTCAGACTGGTTTTGCTCTGTCTTATATTTTCAATTATGTATTTATTGTTACAGGTGGCTAACATGTTTTATATAGTGGTGATAATGATTGTTGTCCTGCTGAGTTACGGAGTGCCAAGGAAAGCCATTTTATATCCAAACGAGGAGCCCAGCTGGACTCTGGCCAAAGACGTGGTGTTCCAGCCGTACTGGATGATGTACGGGGAAGTGTATGCCTACGAAATCGACGGTAAGAACGACGAGCACAGGAGGGGGGCAGATTATGGGATCATGATTAGTTTTTCTCTGAAAACAGTCAGGATCAAAGACCGGCAACCAGTTCACATTGTCACAGCTCTGTCATGAGGCCAGAGCTTTTAGTTTTTCAGCCTCACCTGCAGTTCATCTGAGTGAATTATTTTTGTTTTGTTGTCTTTCATCCATTTTTCCTCAAAAGTTCATGAAGTTCATGAGGTTTCTCAGACCTCTTAAATGCATCCACAGTTTATCACTGTTTTTTTTACAGCCTAAGTTGTTTATGTAGAAGACTAAACAGCTAAATTATTTTATTGCCTGGATAAGCCACAGATTTCACAGCAGAGCATTCATTTTGTTTTTAATTATTTCAACCCACATGTGTCTCAATCTAGAGTTCATCTATGCTTGAAGTCATGATGTCCTATCCTTCATCAACTACGATGAAAAGCTGTGCATTGCTGTTTTTTTTTTTACGTTTGATTTTTGTCTTCTGCCCTAAATCATGTTGAACTTGTTTTTCCAGTGTGTGCCAACAACAGTGAAGAATCGGTAAGGCCACTATGTGCTGCAGGAGTGTGGCTCACTCCTTTCCTCCAAGCAGTCTACCTCTTTGTCCAGTACATTCTCATGGTCAATCTTCTAATTGCCTTCTTCAAGTGAGTGATAGTCGCCTCCACACACATGGTTTTACCGTGTTGTTCTGAAGCTCTAACACTAAAGCTTCTTCATGCTGTGCTCTGTTCTCCAGCAATGTATATATGCAAGTGAAGTCCATCTCCAATCTGGTGTGGAAGTTCCAGCGTTACCATTTCATTATGGCCTACCATGATAAGCCTGTCCTCCCTCCCCCCTTCATCTTCCTGTGCCATGTCTACTCCCTCTTCTGCATGTGCAGGAAGAGGAAAAAGGAGAGCACCTATGGACCAAGTAAGTGTGCTCCTCTTTTTTTTTTTAATCAGTCCCTTCACAACAGAGTGCTTCACGGACAAACGAACTGTAACTGTATAAAACTGAAGCAAAAATAGCAAATTATACCCCAAAAAAATGTAAATAACATTTCAAATTGACCCAATACAAATTTCAAACCTTTAAAATGCATTTCAATTGACAAAATAAATGTGCTAACTTTTAGAAAGTGCGAAAGGCCAAAGAAAAAATGGATTATAAATGTGAAAATCTGAATCAAATGACAGAGAAAATGAATGGTGTTGCGGCTGATGACCAGACGCTGGTTTCTGTTTCTCTCAGAGCTTTTTCTGACTGAAGAAGACCAAAAGAAGCTTCACGATTTTGAGGAGCAGTGTGTGGAGACGTACTTCCACGAAAAGGATGATCAGTTTCACTCGGGAAGTGAGGAGCGCATACGGCTAACCTCACAAAGGTGAGACCGGTACAGACCATGATACACGTGTGTTTCGAACTGTGATCTGTTTCTACCCTAATTCTGAATAACTATAGCAATAGAAAATGTATGGAGTGAAAGAGGGTTCAAATAGAGAGTTTTAAAATTCAAATCTCAATATTTGATCCTGTTACTCATTATAAAAGATACCTGCAAATGTGGCTTATATTAATGAAGGCGTTTGTGTATTTTTCAGGGTTGAGACCATGTCCTTGCAGCTGAAAGAGGTTGGAAACAAAGTGAACTTCATAAAGCGCTCCTTGCACACGCTGGACTCGCAGATCGGTCACCTACAAGACCTTTCTGCTCTGACTGTGGACACTCTGAAGACTCTGGCGGCTCAGAGAGCATCAGAGGCCACCAAGGTCCACACTCAGATCACCCGCGAGCTCAGTCTGTCCAAGAACGTGGTCCCCAGCATTGTTCCCATGTCGACAGACTCAAAGTCCTCCGCTATAGTCAAACACAGCGTGGGGGCCTACTTCGGGTCCTCTTTTCCTCAGACGGGAGCCAACATTGCAGATTCTCTTTTTGGGATTGGTGCAGACTTGGGGGCTGTGACAGAAAACCGCAGGAGAGTAGCGCCCAGTTTTGGAGAAGAACAGGGGCTGGACCCCACAACGAACCTGCCACTGAGCCCAGAGAAGAAGGCCTTGATTGGGCTTGAGTACCTTGCTGCAGAGGCTGGCTCCTCGGGCAGTGCCGGGTCCGGTGCCTTTGTCCACAGCACTGGGGCTGTTTCCCCTCCAGAGCTGCGTCTGAGAGGCCATTCTCTCACTCATAGTAAGCTGACCCGTCCACAAGAACTGCCTCTCTCCGAGTCGCCATCCAGCCTGCCCAACGTGCCATCCCAAGGTGCCCAGTTCCACATCTCCAGCACTCCTTCCCAGCCCAGTGGTTCCAGCCATCCAGAACTTTCTTTGGCTGGACTTCAACAGCAACCCCTCCAGCGAGACAGCAGCTCTGTAGAGTTTGGGGCTTTTGTGGGTAAGTCAGAAAAGTAGATCTCTGTTGTTGAGACAGTGTTGGTAGTTCTGGAGTTTCCAGCATTGCTCAGCCTCCATGCCTGCTTGATTTCAGTGTTAAACTTGAGGGAGTAGATACATGGAGAGGTACAACACATGATGACAGGGTTTAAAATTGGGTGGCTTATAAATGAAGAGTTCTGGAAAGATTAAGTCCAGTTTGGGGCATGGAGTAGAGTGATCACACCAAATAAAATGCATTTACTTAGTCGGGTGTAATCACGACACCCAGACAACCATGGTTCATTAAAATCAGGAGATGTTTGTGTTTTCTGAGCTTAATCCAGTGTGGGTCTTTAGGCAAGACACTTCAAACTGCTCCCCAACTATGTAGCCACAAAGGGGCCCATGTCTGGGTCTCCCCAGCCCAGATAAAATGCAGGGATGTGTCAGGAAAGGGCATCTGGTGTAAAACTCTTCCAAACCACCCATGCAAATAAGTGAAAAGCAGATTTGCTGTGGTGATCCCTTATGGATTGTGCTAAAATGTGATCAAGCCCCAGAAGAATTACCACTACCAGATCACAGCGCCAAAGCTGTGTTCACAACAAACATAATTTACGTACCAGTTAAGTCAATGTTTCTTTCATCAGTCCTGCAGTGTGTTTGGCAGCAGCTCGTACAGCAGGGCAATATGAGCATTGTGATGCATCCAGAGTTCAATTATCTGAACTTTGGTGAAAAGATGAGTCACGTCGACCAATCAGGAACTTCAGTCCGTGGCGTGTCAGATGAGGATTTTGGACCAACTTCCTCCTGATGCTCAGGTTTTTGTCCTGAACAGCCGTCATTCAGTCGTAACTCCTGCAGTAGATGGTGAACATCATGGTACTGGGAGAGTCTCTGAATGATCTCATGAACATGGAGACGGGATTAACAACGCTTTTGTAGAGCTCTTTAAAATAAATAAACCTGATCTCTCAACATCCTCTTTAAATTTCATGCATTGAGATAAACAGTGGATGCTTCCATGTAGCAATAAAGCTAAAAACGTTTGACGGTAGCCCCTCAACACGCATCTATTCGGTTGAGTATAAATTTGGACAAGTGTCTTGCAGTAAATCTTGCACACGTTGCAAGAAACACAGGAAATGCAAATTTGATACACAAATCCCATTTGGTATGAACGCAGCATAATGGTATTGGTCAACCAGACCATTCTCAAGGCCCTGCTGGCAAACCCAAGAATCTGCAGAAATGCATGGGAAGGAGGTTATATTGAAGCCTGTAGAGCATTCTGGGTCAGGACATAGATGTGATAGACATTTCCCTCCATCTGTTGGAGCACGAACATCATCAACTCAGGATTCACGTGGATATGTATCTAGAACCTGTTTTGTGTTTGAGTTTAGGGCTGCCACTATTAAAATAGTCGACGACTTATTTAATAGTCGATTAGTCGTTACTTTATATTTTATGGAGTCAGAGTGTAATAAAGTTAAAGAAAGTTGTGAGCGTTCAGAACCACAAAATGCACTTTTTTCATCTTTTGAGTCAGTGAGACCAAAACTTTATCTTTAGTGGAAAAATAGTTCCTTTGCTTCAGATGCCGACCTCATTAGAGAGATAAGGAATATACTTTCCATCAAACTCATTTTGACAGGTGACCTTTGACCCTATATATACCCTTTATGTATAAAATTGATATCAAATTGTTGTATCATTTTGAGGGGCGGGCCACCTGTCAAAGCGAGTTTGATGGAAACTATTTTCCTTATTTCTGTCTTATTTGATTTGATCTTGTTTTAATACCAAAACCTAATGGACAGAGGCTGCACGATTCATTAAAAGTTTCATAAACGATCATCTTAATTGTCTTTATTTTTAGTTCGTTTAAAGCTAACGATAGTTAAGATGTGTGCTTTACATCCACTTTGACCCGATTATTCGACTAATCTGAAAAAATAATCGGTGTTTTGTCGACTATTAAAATAATTGTTTGTGGCAGCCTTATTTGAGTTAGTGGTGAGAAGAACTTCTAGATGTCAAAAGAATGAAAGTCTCTTGTCTCACCTAAGTGATATGAGTGTATTCTGACCAGTGTTGTGAGTTCTATTTGGAACACTTAAACTGTTTCAAATGTTTGTTTTTTTTTTCCTCAGGACATAAAGACAGTTTGGACCTTCAGCAGCCCACGCCAATAGAGACTTCAAGCAGACGGCAAAGTCCAACCACACAGACCAAATCACAGGTGGGTGTGTTTGAGCAAGTCCAGTTGGGTTTTTTTTTCTCTTTTGTATTACATTATTTACATAATTCCTTTTTTTTTTTGTATGTTATTAACGCATGCTTCAACATTGACTTATTTTGCATAAAGACCTTTTAAAATGTTAAAGTAAACAGACTCTACAAAGAGTTTGACGTCAGTAGAGGAACACGGCAAACATCCTGCTCCAAACCATTTATCACGCAGCTCTGAAATAGATGCACAAAGGTAAACTTTTCAGAACAACATTCATTTCTTAAACGGTTTTTGCAAAAAGAAGGTTAAAGCATTTAGTTTTAATTTTCTGATTTTAGATTAGGATTTAAAATAAACTTTTTTTTTTTAGCTTTTTACTTGGGTAAATGTAAAACAAGAGGAGTGGGAAAAAAAACATGTGACTCCTCAAAATCTATCAGTAATTGACAAAAATAGCTGTAATGCCAAACAGTCAGTTGGCTCACACTTTTTTATTCCTTACCCTGCATAAGGCAGCTCTTCTCATTCCGTGGATCATTGTTCTCTTTGTTTTGGCTGGAAGACAATTTATCATATTGGGAGTGGAGCAGTTCATGGTCAAATTAGTCGTCCTTTTCACATAAAAAGAATTTTAAACAAAAAGGAAAGAAAATCCTTGCTAAATGTCGACCTTTTTTTAGTCTTCTTAGACCAAACACAACTAACCCTGAGCTGCTAAACTGTACGCTTGAAGCAGATGTGTGGAGGCATCAGGGTCACCTCATCATTCACACCATGCTTATCTTATCAACTCTCCAGAGGCATGAATGGTGAAGAAAAGATGTGCCATCATTTAGTACCGTCACCTTTAACCCAGAAAACTGTGGGGGGGCAACGGCTGCTTACTTGACTTTCATCTAACTCTTTTACTTTAAAATCTATTTACATTAAGGATTACTGTTTAATTCTAGGAGTCAAAATCAGAATCCTTTTAACGGAACTGAGAGGGTTTTTACATTTCAGTGAGTCGGCTGAATTCTTACAGTTTAAGGACATGAAAGTTTGGATGGAGTCAGAATACTCTCACTCTCAGACAATGTCAGTTAATCATTTATGAAGCTTTCTCTTGAAAGATGCAAAGCATTGAATCTTTGAAGGAATTACAGTGGATTTATAAATATGTATTAATTACAGGACCATTTCTCATCTTCCTTGCTTTGGTATAAGTGTGCTGTTGAACACGAGCAGCCTCTTAGTGATGTGATATTTGAAGCCAGACTGAAATCTCTGGTTGCACTTTTCTTTTTTGTATAGTTACAGACCAAAGAAAACCTTTGGGGTTTTTTTCTGTTAGGTTTTGAGTGCAGCCACTGATTCTGTGATCATCAAATCCTTCAAAAGAAAAAATAGTGGGTGAGATTACCAGTTTAGGAAGGTACAATGTTCCTGTTGATCATAATTCGACAGTGTTCATGTCACACTGCCAGGAATTTAACAACTATTTTAAATATGCGTTTCTGAGTATTTCTTAGCTCAAATCGTGTTGAATCAGAAAACCGGAAGCTAAATAAAGCTCAGACTAATGATGCACCTGCTGAAATTGGCGTACCAAACTCTCTTCTCCACTCCGCTCCCTTACATGCACGCTTAGGAATGTGAGTAGTGATGAGCCTTCAACGCTCATGTGATTGTCAGAGCTCGCCTCTGGCTCAAAACTGTACGACTGGACGGATCCAGTATCGCTCACCATTATTTTTATCGGGTCTATAAGCTCGCTTGTGAGCTCTCAGCGACTGGGAAGAGGTGGGTTGGACTGATCCAACAGTCCCGCCCACAACCCAGAATTATACTTGTAATGAGCTACTGCTGCTGTGCACAAATTATGTCTTAAATGACCAAGTCTTTTTGAGTTTCCCTAAAAACTGCTCAATCATAATTAAAAGATCACTAGGAACAATTTTACAAAAGAATAAATAATGGTTGGAGTGAGACTTAAAGTCTTTGGACCTGTATTTTTTCTAGGTCTGATCATTCCCACTGATAAAGTTTTAGTTATGCAGATGATGCTATACTTAATGTAGCTGTGTCACCTATCTACTGTGGTCTTTTAGACTCTTTGCTGCTGCTTAGAGCAGCTAAACCACTGATTTCAGTCAAACTTCCTGCAGCTAAATAATTACTTAGTTTATTTTGTAACCGAAGAACTGATTTTTAGATTAAGTCCAATTAGAAATTGTGGAGTCAAAATACATATATATTCATAATATTCAGATATGAGGTTCAGAAACTCATCAAAGCTAAAGAATTACAGGAAGCAACAGATAAAGCATAGTCCTGATGATCAAACGCCACAGTCTTTGTCCAAGTTTAAACTAAAACCCCAACTTACTTCTCTTATCTCTGGTGCCTTTAACACGTTTGATAAAATAAAAACTTAAGTGTTTGTTAAATACGTTATTTAGTGCTGGTGTTTAAACTCAAAGAATACGAACATTTCTGGCACATTTTCTTATCCAAGTGTTTGTGTGTTTAGTTACAGGGTCAGCCAGAAGGTCGCGGTCAAATGAGAGCCGTTAATTCGTACGCCGGCTTCACAGAGTTCGACAGAAAACCGGCCTTTCTTCATCCTGATTCAAGTAAGCTGCAAAATGAAAATTACACGTCTTTAGGACCTCAAAGAGACCAATGTTTTGGTTGTGTTTGAACCCAGTTCTGATTGTGTGGTTGTTTCTGCAGCTCTGACCAAGAAGGACAGAAGTAGAGTTTCAGCGGAAGATATTCTCATCCATGAAGACCCAAGAGCAGCAGTGCTTGTAAGAACTGAAACTGATATAGTTTTCAGATTTACATGACTTTAAAGGGGAAAAATGTTAACTTTTTTTTCCCTCTTTACCAGGAACGAGTTCAGGTCAAATCAGCTCAAGCCACCAGCCTGTAAGTGTTACTTTAGCACTTTAATCACCCACAGATGATAAACGGTCTCTGTATCACAAACGTACTTCAGTCTGGAGTTGTTGGCTCTTAATTTGGACTGATCTGAACTAGAACTGCATCAAAGGTCCCATCCACAACTTGAAGGCAAATTTCTAATAAACTGACTCTGCAGTAACTATGTACTAGTAAATGGCATAATCAAAATTAAAAAAGCACTGGGAACACTTCGTTAATGGATCAAAAAGACGATCAGAGTGGGACTTAAATAACCTAAGAACAAGTACTGAATCCACAACTTTAATACTTTGCAGCCTCTATGCTGCTGTGAGAAATTGGACGGACTACATTTATGTCCTTCTGTTTTGTCTCCACTTTGCTGCAGAAGTCTTTTTTTCTTCTTTGAACCTGAGCCATAACTTTAAAAGGTTCTTTGATGGGCTTTGAACCCAAATCAGTACAAAACTAATGTAAACGCCACACAAAAGGGTAAATCCAAAAGCAACTGGGCAGCAATACATTTATTTTAATAGAGAAAGGTTGACCTCTGAATACAATCTCAAAGACTTTATCTGTTTTGTTCTGCCACACAATAAATCTAAATACGTCTTTATGAATGATCAAACCAGAGAACGTTTCGGCCTGACGTGGTGTTAATGTTGACTCTCTTCTGCTGACCAGGAGTCGTGGAGGGAACATTGAAAGTCCTCTTTTGTCTCACGTGTGTTTTTCTTTCTCTTAGTAGAGCCCCCGGGGAAGAAACGCTAAACGGTATGACCTCCATTTTCACTTCAGCTTCTGTCTTTGTGCGCATCTGCTTTGTCAGATTTGTTTTTCTGGTTCAGCAAGTCCAAATGCTTCAAAAACCCTAGTGACCTTTGACCTCTTTTTGTTTTTTTACCCCCATATAACCTCAAACTGGGTTTTCAAATATATACTTGGCATTTAAAATAGTACTGTCATGCTATTCATATTTTTTGCAATAAATTAACCGTAATCTGTAATTAATTAATATATTTTAATTGTAAATATTTTTAACCTAAGGATTGCTGTGAAAAGTCTAATTTTTAGGTATTTTTTTTTAGATGTGACATTTTTGGTGCAGTAAAAGATCAAAATACAGCAAAAAAGCAGAACTATGATTTTTTTTTTAAATAATATATTAGAACAGACTTCCAACCTTTACTTTTACATCACCAAGGGAAAAAACTGCAAACTCAAATAATTAAGAAAAAAAAAAGACTTTTACCACATCAAAAAGCATTTGGAACATTTATATCCAAAAATATTTACTTCAAATTTCTAATTATTACAGTAAAACATATGCTGACATACCTTCTTCTAAAGTTAATTACAACAGCAAGACGGTAGAAAACGATGCACGGCGAGTGCTAAAACTGTTACCATGACAATGTGATGCACCACATTTGAAATCGTCCTCTTTTTGTTAAAAATGATTTAAATTTAGCAATATGATTGAAGTTCTATAATGAATTATTTATTTTTTTATATAAATGTCCATGGTACAAGCAGGATAATGATCTTCCAGGTGTGCATTATCAGACATGAACAGCTTCACAGAGGAAGCAACTATCCAACGTAAAAATAAATTAACCAGATTAAAAAAAACTCTCCAAAGTGTCTGTAATGAATCACAATTAACGTGATGATTTGATACCCCAGTGTATACATAAAAAAACTGTTCCTTTCTCTACTTGGTTGCATTTTTTTGTTTACTTCATCAGCTTTATAAGCTTGAATAAAAATGTAAACTTCAAATAGTAAATGATCGTGTAGTCTCAGATCAGAGACGGAAGAGAAAATCTAGAATCCAAAAAACCCTTTTGTTGCTGCAAACGTTTTTAGAAAAGTGACGTGACTTGAACGTTTTGATGCTCCTCATGTGCAGTTTGAAGTGTCCTCGTCACATCAGAACTCATTTTCTGACTTTGTATTAAAAATCCTCTCTGTTCTCCTGTAGTTTCAGCTGCAGTTTCCCTCTACGCTCCGCGGCACTCTCACCTTGGAGTCAGAAAGGACTGTGAGTCTCAAACGCCCAAACATCCCTTCATATTCAGAACAATATTATTTGCATACATTCAAAGATGATTTTTGTTCTGATGTTTTGAATATATATTACGTAATAGTGACTGCATTACTTAATCAAAGCCAAAAAAATGTTTTCTCCAAGTATTTTAGCTCTGCAGGCTGAGGTACTTTAACTACAGTCTGTTAAGTAAAATGTTTGATGTTGCACAGCTCCATCTACTGGTAGACCAAAAGAAAGCAGGATTTGGTTAACATCTTTGATCCATGTCTGTTTTTTTAATAAGTGAACTGATCATTTATGCAAACGTGGACGCTCACTCTTATTTGTTTTATCTGCAGCTATTGGCTCACCCTTCAAACCCATGGAAAGCTACCAGTATTCTGGTAAGAACACGGTTTTTATTTAATGATGCAGAAGAAGCTTCAGTGTTTCGCTCCTGTTTATGCTTCTCCTGTTTCCTCTCAGCTGTGGAGCGCAACAACTTGATGAGGCTGTCCCAGAGTATACCCTTCACCCCCGTGCCCCCCAGAGGTATGGCGCATCTCTAAGCAACGGCAGGCAGTTGGAGAATGAGGAAGTGCCCGAAAGATAACAACAAATCTGACCAGTGTTTTTCTCTTGCTGCACCTGCAGATGTTTGAGCTGCAGACTTGGCTGCATTCTTTCAGTTTGTGTTTTTTTTTTCGTTATTGAGGAGAAACTAGCTTTAACCCTGGGATTTTCAGTTTTCAGAGAAGAGCTCCTGTCGGCCTCTGTGCCATTTGATGAAGTTGTACACAAAAGTGGTCAAGCAGGTTTAAAAGAAATACTCCATCTAAAACCAACTGGGCAAGCCTGAATAATCGTTTCCTGGATGATGTGTAAATGATTCATAAGATGTCTGTTTAACAGCTTTTGTTTTGAAATTCTTTTTTTTAACGATTAACCGCTCAGAGATTGTTTTTGAGTCGAAACTAAAATAAATTCAGTTTAACTCCTGGACACCCATGCTGATTAAGATATCGCCCATGTGTTCATTCAGGGGAGCCGGTAACTGTGTACCGCCTGGAGGAGAGCTCGCCCAACATCATCAACAACAGCATGTCTTCCTGGTCCCAGAGGGGCTTCTGTGCCAAAATCGAGTTCCTCAGCAAGGAGGAGATGGGTGGAGGTCTGAGACGGGCCCTCAAGGTGCTCTGCACTTGGTCCGAGTACGACATCCTGAAGCCAGGACACCTGTACATAGTCAAGTCCTTCCTTCCTGAGGTGGTCCAGACGTGGCAGAGCATCTACAAGGAGGACACTGTGCTGCACCTTTGTCTCAGGGTGAGGAGAGGGGCGGGGCCATCCTCATGTCACGCAGTTTTCTGGTGATGTCACGTCAAACCCACTTCTGTTATGAAATCTGCAGGAAATTCAACAGCAGCGAGCTGCGCAGAAGCTGACATTTGCCTTTAACCAAATTAGGCCCAAGACGATCCCTTATTCACCCAGGTAAACAGCACTTATCTGTAACACTCTTCACTTTGCATGGTTGTATTCACTTTCAATGGGCTCGCTTTGACTGCCCAGCTGAGAATATTCAGGATTCTGGATGAGATGTTTCCATGGAGGAAGAAAATTCTCCTAAAACTTGATCAGAAGTCCAGTTTGGAGCATCTCTGTGACATAACACCCTCTGGTTCACATGCAGCCCAGTCAGCTCGTTCTCACATGACCCCGCTGAAATCTGAAGGCTCACCTGTCTCCCTGCAGGTTCCTGGAGGTGTTCCTGCTGTACTGCCACTCTGCCGGGCAGTGGTTTGCCATAGAGGAGTGCATCACCGGCGAGTTCAGAAAGTTTAACAACAATAATGGCGACGAGATCGTGCCCACCAACCTCCTGGAGGAAACTATGCTGGCCTTCAGTCACTGGACGTACGAGTACACTCGGGGGGAGCTGCTGGTGCTGGACCTGCAGGGTAAAACTCCCCGATCTGATCAGGCTGTTTCCAACGTTCATAAATGACTCAGAGTAAAGAGAATGACCGTTTTCCCTTTAATTCTTGTGTTTTTTAGGCGTTGGGGAGATTCTGACAGATCCTTCAGTAATTAAGAGTGGAGAGAAGGGGTGAGCGTTTTCAGTTCATGTCACACATCAGGGATGATCCATGAATAAATTCCTTTAGTTGTTTAATTTGTGACGTGTGTCTGACTCCTGCAGATCCTACGACATGATTTTTGGACCGGCCAACCTGGGAGACGACGCCATCAGGAACTTCCGCGCCAAGCACCACTGCAACTCCTGCTGTCGGAAACTCAAACTTCCCGGTATGAGAGGCTTTTGTAACCATCCGCATTTTTGCTCCATGAAAATGTTTAAATTATTCAGACTGTCTCAGAATTCAAGCACATTCCTCCAAAATAAGATTTGATTTAAGTTTTTTTAATTTGATATTTTTGAGAACTTTGTACAGACAAACTGACACATAGTACTGACCTTTTGACCCTCTACTCTTCAGCCTGACCCTTAAGGTCTACAAACTACTGACTGCATGTGAGAACTGGACTGAGTGACAGTCCCCATAGAAAGTGTCTTTCTTCCGGCTCCAATAAAATGGTCAAATTTTTGTGATATGGATACCGTCATGTTGGAATCAAAAATGATCAATGAGCAGTGATTGGTCAGAGTTTCTATGGCAACAACTCTCGCCAATCAGGAGTGAGCTTGAAAGCAGGTTGGAGAGAATCTGTCAAACATTCGATGCAAGACCACCTAGTGTTATTGAGGCATCTGATTGGCCAGTTTATTACTTGAATAATTTGCACCACAGAAAATATATCCCTAAAAAAATTGAATTAGCAAGAACATGGGATTTTGGCTTCTTGGAACTAGCAGCTACATCTTATTTGGAACTTGAGGGGGGAGGGGCCACTCAGTCCAGTTCTCATATACAGTCAATACTACAAACTAAAATATTTGTATTAAATATTCATAAAACCCAATACAAAAAAGATCTCACTTTCAAACTGTCGCTCCTCATCTTTGGAATTCCTTTGTTTTGTCATGACATCAGATAAGCTTAGTGTTTAAAAACCTGAAACGTTTCTATTCAGAAAAGCTTTTAGTCAGTCTTAGTCTAATGCAGGGTTCTAAAAGTCAATTTATCTCAGCCTCTGGCTGAGGCTGGGCTGTATGAGGTTCCATTTGTGCCAAAATTATGTTTTTTTTGCCTCCACTGTCTATGTCTACTGAACACGTTTATTGAACATTTGTTAATGTCTATGTACTACTAAGCAATATCTTCTGTGTCCTGTAAAACGACAGGAGCTAACGACTCTAGCAACCGTTGCTAAGGACTTTTCTGACGACCAGATCCAACGACACTAGCAGATGCAAAGTTTTAAGCATAAAGCTGAAACATCACAAAGCAAATACAAAGCTATCATCAAAGAAGTGTGGACATGCAGAAGATATTGCTAAGTAGACTTTGAACTTTTATATTAAGGCGGGGGCTGCAAAATATTGACTTGGGGAGCTGCAAATAACCCGCAGGCCTCCAGTTTGAGACCCCTGACCTATTAACTATTATCTTTACTTTTAGCAGCTCCTGTCAGTGTTGGATGTTTTAATCTGTCTGGGTTTTTTCTTTTATGTTGTCTTTTTTTTTTTAATAAAGCACTGTGTGATAACGTTCTGCAGAAGGTTCTGTATACATAAAAATTTACTTACTTATTTGCATTCAGATAAATAAAAGCATTGTTTTGACTGCAGCTGTTCATGCACGTGCTGCTTAATGAGTGATGTGGAGGCGTCCGGGAGCAGATATCTGACTTGTTTGGTTTTTTTCTGTTCTTTCACAGAAAAAGTCTCTAATAACTGGACCGCTCAGATAAGATCCTGAGGAGACTTAAGCTACGGTTACTTATACAACTGCTGCTGCGCAATGGGGAGGCACTGGCAGAATTTTCAGGATTTCATACCACTATTTGATTTTCTTTTTTTTTTTTTTTCTTTCAATCAAAATTCTAGCTGTTGCCCCATTTTATAATGGGGTCATCCCCGCCTGTCACTCGACTGCCACAGCCTGACCTCAAAATGTGCACGGACAGCCACTAATCGATGTCCACTTTTAGAGAAAAATCCACTAGTCTTCTTAAAATGTTTCTTTTTTCCTAAAATCTGTGCGACTGCTAATGCAGCCCCGCAGCCTCCTGCTGAATTTGCTCCCATTTAAGTCGCTGCACGGTGGCATTTCTGAACATGTGACCGTAGTATTAGTCAGGTTTCTGTATAAAGACTCACAGTTAACATTTTTACTTTTGTCCTCGTCAGATCTGAAGAGGAACGACTACACGCCTGACAAAGTGACGCTCCCTCAAGATGATCCCCCAAACTCAGGGGGCGGAGTCAAAGAATCCCGCCAGTCAATGAGACTGATGCTGTGATCAGAGACTGTGTGTGTCTGTATGTGGGCAGATTTTTTTTGTTTTTTATTTTCTGGGGGGGGGTTGTATAATACATTTAAAGCCAAGGAACAGGAAGGTACACCCAATCAACTGGAACGGTAGTGTTTCCATGGAAACCAGTGCATGTGGAGCACGCTCCTGCCCGTCACCGATCCACACGTGAACAGTTCATTCATCCATGCGTGGTCAGGTGGGCTGGGGCAGCATGGTTGCAGGGGGGTATTTATTAAGAAGTTGCCTTGTTCTAACACAAAAAAAGAACAAAACCAAGTGCTTTGTCCATCTGTTACAGCAGCTTCACAGAACAGCCTGCTGAGGCACTGCGGCCACACCGTTTTTATAAACTTGTATCAAAACTTCGTTTCTTAGCCGATCATGATATAAATATATATGAATTTGAAATCTTGTAAAATATGGGCAGATTGCAATGCAACTTTTACAGGAAAATGTATGTAATTTTATTGTATTGGAAGTGTGTCCGCCACAATCTTGCTGATAGTTTTTATTGTTACAGAGGTACTAAAGGTTTATCTTTGTCATCAACTGTTGTTATGAGCAAATCACAATCCAGTGTATCTTATAGATACAGTTATGTGGCATGAGCTGAACAAAATCAGGGGAACTGACAAACGTTAAGGATATTGCTGTATACATTTTGTACTGAATATCATTTTAAACAAATAAAATATTTAAAAAAAAAAGTGGGTCCTGCCTCTTTAACTGATTTTTTTTTTTTTGTTTTTTTTAACAGATCGTATCTTTGCTGTGGTTTTCTTTTTTTTCTTTACAGATTTTTTTTGTGTTTCCTGTAACTCAATGAAAGGAACCAGCAAAAGTTATTTTAGTTGAGTCGAGAATCTGGTTTAACCGCTGAGCGTTTCCCACATTAAGCCCCATTTAAAAAGTTTACGACTTTATAAAAGGAATCCTGTGGTTGTGATGACTGACGGGAAGGTGAACGTTTGCCTGCAGAAGCAACCGATGCATCAGCAGTTTTTACGGCTTCTCGTCCATCGTTACCTCCAGATATTTGAATCTGATGAAATCTCTGGATTATGATGACCAGCACCTGTTGAGCTGAAGAGGCCGCCGCCCACTCCTCCACCCGCATGTGGGCGACGTCGTCTGCATCTCACTTGAACTGAACAATGTAATCAAACATTCCAACCTCCCAGTGGGCGGGGCTTCCTCTACAGCAGGGGGAAGTCTTGACTCAACATCTCAGTCTTCTCTGCCGAGTGCCGACTTGACAGCTGCCAAATCATGACGACAGTCACCATTAAATACTGGTAAGAACACGCTCGCTTTATTAAACTAAACAAACATCTAAATGAGGAAATCTAAACGTCTTTATGCTTGTTACTTTTTTTTTTTTTTTTCTCTCAGTAAAGGATGAAGTTATGCGTACCGATACCAGGAACTGGCCGGCATCCTCAGGCAAGTTCCTGGTGTGAAGGTGCAGGGGGTCACGGGGGAGCCGGGTGAGATGCTGCTTCCTATTTTTAAAGAGAAACCTCCATCAGAGAGCAGAGATGTGCACCAGTGTTGCATTGAGATCTCCTGCGAGAACTTGACGGTTTCATTAATTTTATTTATTTACTGTCGATCATGCAGATAGTTTTGAGGTGCTGGTGGGTGAGCAGCTCATCTACTCGAAGCTGGAGACCGGAAAGTTTCCTGAGGCTGAGCTGGTAGGTGAAGCTCCTTTAAGAACCCGTTCATGTGTTTCAAATTACAACTGAAAATCTTAATACTGATATTTCCATTTTCATTTTTCTATCTTGTCCAGGTAGAACAAAAAGTAAGAGAACTGCTTCCTGCAGGAAGCAGTTCTAAGAAGAATTCAAAGTTTGCCAAGCTTAAGAACAGATGCCATCACCAGTAGATGACTGATCTTTCTGCTCTCACATTTTTTCAAATACATTCACATGAAACTCGCTGAGAATGTAAAGAAGAAGTTGATGAGAGCATTCAGCAGAAACCAGGAACTGATCTGCCCTTCTGTTAATGAATGCACACACCTAAAACACATGTGGTGTGTGCAGGATGCCGTCCAGAAGCTCTTCAGCTCACGGTCCTTCTGCTGCCATTCTTCACATTTCCTAGTCCAGAAATTTAAAGCTTAACTATTCATCAAGTTGTGTACATATTTTGGTGTTTCCCTCTGAGATGCTCACCACAGACTCTCTGTGGGAGAGCGTAAATGTTCCCAGGATCCTCTGTTCTAAAGTTCAATCCTCAATTGGGCGGTGGAAAGGGAAAACGTCCAAAAAAGAAAAAAATCTATAAATCCTACAGTTCTAGCAAAACGGAAAACTCTCATTTAACCAGATTTGGAGGCCTCACCCCCCCCCCACCCCACCCCTTTTTTTTCCTACTACATGTTTCCCACGACAGATGAAAGACGTGACCCGAGTTCCTCAAAATATGCTTTATTGTGCGCTGTAAATGTGGGCTGGAGCTCGAACGGCAGCCGTGAGAATGCTTTCTTTAGATGAGCAGCTAAAACTGAGCGGTTTCTATAAGATATTTCCTTCTACAGGTTCATGAATTCTGTTGATTTCTTCAGAAGTCAACAGAATTCATGAAAAAAAAGCAGAAGAAGTTCACGAGCATCATTGTCTTTTAGCATCAGAAGTATTTTAGGCCCTTTTCTATCTCTACCCCTCAAATGTTTATCATTGATCCCTTTTTTAGAAACATTTTCTCTTATTTGTTTAGCAAAGAAAAGTCTTCCGTGTGAAGCTTCAGCTTTTATCTTGTTTAGTGTGTTTGATCAATTTGACCTGAAACTCGTCTCTTCATTGTCAAGTTGATGTAAAGTTTGATTAAAAACACATCTTATGATTTTTTTTATATATATATAAATATGTTTTACCAAGTGCTTAAATAAACTTGGATTGAAATAAATGATGGGGTTTGATTCATTATTTTAGTTGTCAAAAGAAGAATAAACCGTGTTTGGAGGAGCAGCCCTGATTTACGGGTTTATTACGTTTCCACACCTGCTGCCCTCTGTGGCCCCATCATCTGACACTGAGATCGGTCTGCAGTCGCTCTTTCTGCTGCTTCTGAGACGTGATCCGCAGATCAGAGGCAACAGCATAGGGAGGAAGAGAAGAAGATGAAGATAAGTCGCAGCTATTCAGAGTATTTTATGGCTCAGTAGCTTCTTTTTTTTTTTTTGTCTGACAGATAAAATCCGATCTGTAAGTCGCTGCATCTTCTCATGAGTCCTCTTCACTGCAGCTTCACAACAAAACAAGCCCAGATCAAAGGCCTTAAATGCATTTTTTTCATTTTATTTATATGTTAATGAAAAACACAGGGAATTAAAAACTGATTATCTGGTGGATTTGTTTGCTTGAGAACAATTATTTTACATTCAAGTTTTTCTCTTAAATTGTGATGTACACAGCTGAAGATTACATTTTTTATTCAAGTTTTTTTTTATCCCCCTTGAATAAGTAAAAATTTTGTTCACACAAAAAAAAAAAAATTATGTGCACAATTTTTCCAATCAGCGTGTTTCTACACACACTAATGTAGCATTGTGGGCTAAAG
>NC_050514.1:24165700-24180197 GCF_002922805.2 Oryzias melastigma
TTTTTATCCCCCTTGAATAAGTAAAAATTTTGTTCACACAAAAAAAAAAAAAAAAATATGTGCACAATTTTTCCAATCAGCGTGTTTCTACACACACTAATGTAGCATTGTGGGCTAAAGTTGTTTCTTAAATACAAACGGATACTATCATTTCAGCATCATTGATTTAGTCGTCTGCAAATGTTTTATTGAACTCGTTTCCTGAGCACAACAAACCCATCGTTTGCATTGTGTGCACACATAATTAATTTCGTGCTAGTCACTTATTTTTAATAAGTTTTGTCAACAAATTGTTCCTTTTGTGCACACAAGTTGTGTAAATCATATAATCTTATGTTTTTAATTAAATCATTTTATAATAAAATACAATATTAAGAAAAGCTTTTAATTGGCTGTCAAATTGTGTTTTTTTTGGTCACATTTAAGTGCTTTAGTTTTGCAAACAAACTGAAATATTAGACAAAATAACCCAATTTCTTTTGTTTTTAATGAATATTTGACAAAACCTTGCGTCTCACCTGTTCTCCATCAAGAATAATCTGCGCACAGCTACAAAAATAAAAAGTTAACTTTAGTGAGGCTATCTTACCAAAGCTCTGCATCATTCACGGGTTCAGGAATAAAACTCTTAGTGAGATCTTCATCCATCCACCACTTTCCAGGTCAAAGGAATTCTGGAGCAAAGCAGGATACACTCCCAACAGGTAATGTTCTGATTTTGATAACTCTAGACTTTTTTATTTTAATTATTGGTGCATATTAAGAAAGTTGGAATATGTCTCTTGAGAGATTTGTGAGAATAAATGACTCTTCCAATGGAAAATAATCTGCATACATATATATTTTTGTTGATGTTTGATACTTGATTCATCAGATTTGTGCATAAATGCAGTTTTGTGTGTGTGTAACAAGAGATTCGTGTGTCATTTTTAAAGATTTGTGTGTAGTTAGTTTCAAGCTGTTTTAATCTTAAATTGTATTTTTTTTTATTTCGTACTTGTGCACAAAATGCATTGTATGAGTTACTAATCAAGATTTACACACACACACACAAATCTAAAGTTACACACAAATCAAGAATTGCGCACACACAATTTGAGGTGAGCCCATTTTCTTTCCATACGGGATGGTCATTTGTGATGCAGAAAGTCTGACTAGAACTTGATGAAACTCGATATGAAATCTGAAACATTTCAGTCATGGTGCACCAATTAAGACTTACTTAATTTGATTTTCTTCAAGAGTCAAGATTACAAAGTGGAGAGCCAAGAAATACGACCAAAATATTGTTGAGAATTCTATTTTAGTATCACTTCAACTAAAGTAATTTAGTAATGTTTGTCAAGGTGTTAAAATCCAACCATTTTAGTCACTTTTGTCCAAATGTAATTTATGCAACTTCAAAGTGTTTGGGAGCAACAAATGACTGCGGTGTGTCATGACATCAGGCTGGATCAGATATTAATTCAGTTACAGAGAAAGGAGAACAAACAGAACGAGAGGGAAAACGATGAAGCTGCTGCAGCTCGTTCCACCGCAGAGATTGATTGAGGGGCAAAGGCAGGTAAAGCTGAAGAGTTACCCACACGATCATTTTAGTGCACAGAAACCACAAAACACAACTGGTTAGAATATTCAGTCACCCAGAGTACAGCTTTCTGCTTCCTGTGTAGTGTTTGGCAAAAGCCTCTAACATGTTAGCTTAGTCAGTAATGGTCGCAAGAATCGGAGTAAAGCTTTGGTGATGAGAAGACACAAAAACAAGGAGTCAGTGTTACTGCACTGAAAACTAGCAAACAGGAAAACGTTGCCCAAAAAATAGCAAATGCAAACGTGGTGTTTCTTCATCCCGACTGTTCCTAAAACCCAGCGACGCCTCTGACTCCGTTTTAGTCAATTCTTAGGTTAAGCTACATCTGTGAACTCAAATATATCTGACCCCCCAGATCATTTTTTTTTTGTTATTAATGGTCCATTGTTGTCATGCGCTTATTTCTAACTTGTAAAATTTTGACAAAATATATTTTTATGGAGACTAAAATATTGAAAGTTACTTAAGGTTTAAGTTGATTTATTCTGGGATAATATTTCCGCCTTTTTTATTAAGTTTTTTTAGTCTATTTTTTAGTTTAGCGATTATTTCAGCTATATGCTAGCTGTTTTGGCTACTTTGGGATTTTTTTGCAGTTATTTGAAGTTTAGCTATTTTTTCAGCTAACTGTTCTGGCTAACCAATTTTTCTAGGCTAATTTACCATTTAGCTAATCTTTTAGCTGGCTATCACCTTCAGTATTTTCAGCTATCAGAACTAGCATCTTCAGAGGCTACATTCAGCTTACAGCATTCACACTAGCATTATCAAAGCCGATGCTATATATCTAGTTCATAAATATGCTAAAAAGTTACAGTTTTACATAAAAAAATAGTTTTAGAGTGTTCAATAAATGTTCGGCCCGTGACCTAAGGTGTGTTTTGGATTTTGGCACCTTGTGTGATTGAGTTTGACATTCATTTTTCTACTGAGGCCAACAGGGAGGATATTCTTATTTTGCCTAATATTTAAGAACTTTCAGAAGTGTTTTTAGCCTTTATTTTTTTCATTATATATATATATATTTTTTTTTTTTTCATTTAAGGTTTTTCTTTTTCTTCCTGTTGCAGTAAAGTATGAATCCTTTAAAAACCATCAGCGTAAACACTGAAGCTGTGATGGCAGATGTGACCCAGCTCTTAATGTCAGGCTTTTTTTTTTTACTTTACTCAAAAGCAGACTACATCATCCGCTTAATCACCCCCCACCCCCCAATAACCACCACCACATAATCTGTCACATTAACAGAACAAACCCTCGACTGCGAGCTTGTCGCTCAGAAGTGAAACTGCAGAGAAAGGAAACCACACGAGTCGTTGTAGACGGGAGCCTCAAGCATCAGGGTTGTGCTGCTGTAGGTGTGAGAGACTAACGGGTTCATGCACTACAGGAAACCATCCGTCTGTGCTTTCACTAAACTATTTCTAAACCCTGGTTAGAGTTGCATAGCGTGAGGGTCACTGACAGGAGGCCAAAACAAAGCCGAAAACAGAACAAAAGTTTAATTAGAAAGTATTTATCTACTGTCATACTAGCGTGAATCTGGATTCCTGACATGACTGGTTTGAGGGTGGAGAGAAGTCCACCAATGAAAAGTGAAACATTGTGATTCTATCAACAACATTTTATTTTATTATTATTAATAACCCAATATGTTACGCTTATTTATAACTTGTATAATTTTGGCAAAATATATTTTAACGAAGAGTAAAATATTGAAAGTTATTCAAGGTTTAAGTTGATTTATTCTGGAATAATATTTCTGTCTGTTTTTATTGATAGTTATATTAAGTTCAAAAATTTAGTTTTAGTGTGTTCAATAAATGTTTATTCTGTTCAGCCCGCGACCTTAAAGGTGTTTTGGATTTTGGCCCCCAGTGCGATTGACTTTGACACCCCTGACCTGAAAGGTCAAAAAGTGGATCAGCTGGGTTTATTTGAAGTCCATGTTAAGATGACAGCGTTTCGTGTCCCACAGTAGTTCAGAGTCCGTCTGGATTCCTCTCATTGTCTGCACCGTCATTGCTTAAGAGGATGTTTGCTAACAGCGGTCTCCATTATGAAGCTCTTCATGTCATCTCATGCTGAGTTGGTCTGTTTGGTTTATCCGATTCATTCTTTTTTTGTTTTTGCTCCTTCACTTTGCAGATGTGAATTGAGAGCTGCAGTTTGCTTGTTTTTATATCCACGCTGGGGGGCGTGGCCACACTTTGAACAAGCTGCTGGATTTCTAAACCCTTTTATAAAAAACACAAGTCAGCTAACATTTCTATTCATTTTAAACAGATGAATCCGGATTCATACTAGATTAACTGTATTGATACAAAACTGTTATTAACTGGATGGAAACTAGGAAAGTGTTTTTCCAGACTGCTTTGCATTTTAGTTAATTATTGCTGTGCTTTCTTTCCACACTCGAACTGCAGAGTCGAGGAAAGGTCAGTAAGAAGAAGATCCTGCGCTCAGATTCAGACCCTGCAGCTCCACACAAAACGTCTCATTTTGCATGAACTCATTTCCTTTTGGAAGTGAAACAGAGAAATATGAGGTTAGTTTTGCAGAGTGTAACCAGCCATTCAGCTCAGTCACATTTGCAGAGTTGCAACAGATTATTTTACAGCAAAGCTACATTGAGTGCAAAGTGAGTTGTGTAGACAAGTGTTTTTATTTGTTGAAGAGGGTCACTCTGACCCAGATCACCTGTCAGTTCTTTAACTTTTGAGGCTTCTCTCGAGTTACCCACCCTTCTTTTTTAGATTGTTCTAAAGCGCATTGCAGACGCCTGGAGGAACAGGAGACACTAGATCATGTCTTATTCATGGCTTCATGTCTGCACGCGTCTGCAGAGCTAGTTCTCATCCAAACTGCGCTAAAGAGCAATCAAAAGCTGATATTTTTACCCACAAACCACCTCACCGGACAACAAGTAAACACTTGTTTCTTTTATTACAAAATAGGGAGAAATAAATAGAACCAAAAAATGTAAAAATATATTTTTCATAGGTCGAGGGATAGATTGTTTAAATGCAAAAGTCAGATTGGTCCCTGGTTTATTAGCTTACTATGCAACATTTAATAGCACCATTGTGTGGCCATTCTCACTGCTGACCTCATAAATCACAGATATTCCTAAAAAAAAAGGCAAACAAACTTCAGAACGAGGGACGTAGCTGCAGATTACAAAAAAGGGTCACTGCTTCATTTGATATAAATATAATATATTAATTTACACTGGAATTAATCTATACACAATTCATGAACAAAAAAAGGCAGCCGATCATTTTAAAACTAAATTTCCATTTTCAAATGAAGTATTTTAGCTGCACTGTTGAAGAATAAACCTTTTAAAAGTGAAGAATTTGAATGGGTCCTGCGCTGTGGTAAAACAAAGATGAAGAAAAACTTTACAATCGTAAGAAACAAGTGAGGGTTGTTCTAGCCACTGCCCCCCAGTGGAGAACAGGGGGATACATTTCTAGCGCACCAGGAGGAAGGTGAGTCCGGCCAGGCCCACGCTGGCCGCTGCAAAGAGCGCCGTCTTCATGGACGAGTCCTGGCTCACCTCTCTGGCTGTTCTGGAGAACTTACAGAAGCCTTCCTGCAGGGAGAAGACACAGCTTTCAGTAAAGAAGAAGACGGCGCTTCAAAAAAGCTGTCAAAAATGTCGGCAGATGGTTTTTGGGAAAGAGCCACAGTCTGGGTTTTTCCCCCAAAAAAGATTACATGTAAACTGAGCTCCTCTTGTTCACCACAAAGAGGACAGGCTCCTCAAACAGTGCAGCAGCTGTACTTCTGCTTCATGTTTTCACACAAAAGCCACATATTTGTGCAGCGGCTGCACCTGCTCTCCGCTCCAGGTGCCCCTGGCTGCTTCTCAGCTGCTTGTTTTTTGTGTCTTTTTCTACTCGTACCGTGCAGATAATGCCAACTTCAATACAGCTCTGACTGTTGCTGCAGAGTCCATCTGCCTGAGCTGTTGAAAGCAGCTGCCAGCTGGGGGAGGGAGGGGAGGAGGGAGGGGCAGGCCTCGCTGTGTTTGTGTTTATGTGGGTTTCTAGGCGAGCCCATTCATAAATCCCAGTGTTCGGCGGATGATGTGTTCAGACTGTTAAACCTTCTGGGACTTGAGTCCATCACAACAGTCCCATTTAACCTTCAGAAGCAAATAAGGAAGTTATTCATTTTCCTTCTTATTGACAATATGTTTGTATGTCTTTGTTTCATCAGGAAAACAGTTAAAAACCAATTGCTTTGTGAATTTAAAGCAGCTGTATCAGGATTTTTATACTTTAAGAGGCTTAAATGCTGGAAAACAAGCAGTAAAAAGGGTCCAAAGTTGTAAATCTGGGCTTGAAAACTGGGTGGTTTCCCACGACAAATGCTAGAAAAACAACCTTTTAGAAAGCAGAAAAACACCTAATTTCCCCAACATAAGCTGAAAAGATAAACATGTTTGGGGTTTTATTGTTACATTTGAGAACATCTGTTCAAACTCACCCATCCATCATTTTCTAGCATCCACTCTTTCTTGTCTCCTCCCAGGAAATCAGCTACAGTTTCTGCCAGCGCCTGGCAGCTCACAGGTCCGGGTGCCGCTTCCCGCCCGAGGTCCAGCCCCGGGTTCGTGTCCGTTTGCTCCCTCAGCTGTCTCGCCAGCACTCCCACGAATGCAAAAAGGGAAACAACCCTCCCCCAGTTCAAGTGTTCATCTCCCACCAGCTCCTCCATCACCTTCCTGAGGCTGGAGCACAGGTCCGGCCCGCAGTGCTTCCTGAAGTCCTGAGCTAGCGTGGAGAAGCGGGGCTGGTACTGCGTCTCCATGTCCTGGGCCAGGCGCCGCATGGCAGAAGCTGACTCGCTGGGAGGTGGGGGGGCCTGGAGGACTGGGCTCCTGCAGCTCAGGGACAGGTAATCCAGGGCCACAGCTAGGGTCTCTTTCCTCAGCCCACAAGACATTTTCTGAGCAGAAAAACCATCCATTCAAATAAAACTTTATTTATAAAGGCACTTTTCCTTACAACATTTAAAAGTGCTTTCCACGTGGATATTAGACAAACTCAAATATTTTAGGTGTCAAATCTGTGAAGAATTATTAAAAAACAAAATTTCCTTGAGTGAATTACCAAAATAAAAGCATTTGATTGACCATTCCATTTAATCCAGTCATCTTAAACAAACATTCAGGACTGGTGAGTCATTCTTTCTGTCCAGTCACTATTAGCAGTGACACGACAATTTCAGACTACTATGAATGAATAAATAAAGTTTTATTCCGATACATACTGAATTTCAATTAAAGTTTATAGATTTGGGTCACTTTAACCCACTTTCGACTGTTTAGCTTTCACAAATAATTGTTGAGAAAAAATACGTGGATAAATGATAATAAAAGCGAGTCGAATTCATATTTACCAGGCTGTAAAAGTGTTTATTTTATTGAAGGAAAAAAGACAAACTGAAAGAGCTTTCAGTCTCGATTGTTCGGAGCAGCTCGACATGATGAACCGAGTAAAGGTTCCTGCTAGCCTTTAAGTTAACGAAAACCAGCCACTAAAACGCGAATACATCTTTAACACAGAGTATACATAATAATGCAATCTGAAAAATACATTTAAAATCACTTGTTGCTTTAAATCGCCGAATTTGAAGTGAACTCGCCGTTTTTTCCGCAGACTGTCAATGGAGGACACAAAGAGCCGATCTCCGACGCTACATCGAGCTAACTCCGCTTCACGAGACCGGTCTACATTCTAACACATCTATAAATAATTACAAATACATAAATAGTCTCTATATTTACAAATAATTGTATACAAATATTGTTTAAGGCATTTTTTTAGATGTAAAAGAGACAAAAAGGCTCACCCTCCCAGCGATATCAAGCAACTGCGCACTGAGACGGCGGAAGGAGAACCTTACCACACTTCACAGCTTCCGTGACTGTATAACTCCGCCCACTATAGTCCATAGAGCCTAAAGCCCACAAAATCCCCTAATTTTACTAAACCACAAACGCATTTAAATTGAATAAAAAATTATCATTCAACACAAAGTAAAAGTACAAATGACAACATTCAGCATGTGCTGCAGTCTTAAAATGTATAAGATTTCCACAAAAAATAGGTGTTGAATAGTACACTAAGAAAAAACGATTCTTCACTTATTTACAGGTGAATTTTCGTTTTCTTTTCTTTTCATTATAATTTATAAAACTGTGGGTCGGCATCACTGCTTTAGTTCATTGGCCTGCATCAGGAAATGTTGCTTGTAACCAAATTCTAGCCATCACGCATGTTAAATCTGCTGATATTTGCTACTACTTTCACTACAGGGTAATTTTTTGCAGGATTTTTTCCCCTTCCTTGTCTTATTGGGGCTTCCTAGACTGTGTTTTCTGTTTCCCATTAAAAAAACAAAAAATCTGGTACCACCGCGACCCCAAACGTTTGTTTTCTTCCTTTTAGCTCTGGACTGTTCTGTCTTGACACTAGAGCAAAAAGCAGCTTTTGGTGTAATCTGATCATGTAACAGCTGAGTGTCTATGTATGGTTTAAATCTACATTTCCTTTCCCCAGTCACAAAAAATTTACATTTTTACAAATGTTTTGTGACACTTGGCAAATTGTTCTCTTTGGGAAAATAAAGGTTAAATAAAAAAGAAAATGCAACCCAAGAATTCCCCTCTCAAACTTTTTGAGATAAAATTGAGCTTAAAAGCACATTTAACTCAACTTTACATCTCCTTTGTCATGGAAAATTATAACTACAATGACATTTTTTCATTAAAAAAAGTTTTTTTTTTAATAAGCATAAAAATGTGTTATGTTTACAATGTGACAATTTACATAGAAATATTCCTGTCAAGCATATGTTCCCACCACATGGATGAGCTGTATTTTGTTATTCTGCTGACTGTTCTATTGACATTTTCACATATTTATTCCCACATCCTGTGGGGAAAAACGTAAAAAAAAAAAAAAAAAAACATGAAATAACACTGGTTTAATTTCTGTTCTAGTTTTGGAAATAACTACACCGTATGTCAGTTCCTAGGATTTATTTTTCCTGTGGAGAACCTTAACTTGCTACATAAAAGGGAAATGACATTCCAACATATATATATATATATATATACTACTCACAAAAATTAAAGGAGCACTTTAAAGAAACACATTAGATACATCAGATCTCAATATGAAGTTGGATATCTATACAAATAACGACAGGGCAGTGTCTTTGGAACAAAAGGATGCCAAGTCTTTTAATGGAAATAAAAGTTTTCAGCCTACAGAGGGCTCAATTGTGTAGACACCATAAAATCAGAGTGAAATGAAGATGTGGCAGGCTAGTCCATTTTTACCAAAACTTAATTTCTGCAACTCAAAATGCTTTTCAGTATCTTGTGTGGCCCCCACGAGCTTGTATGCATGCTTGACAACGTCGCGTCATGCTCCTAATGAGACGACGGGTGGTGTCTTGTGGCCTTTCCTCCCAGATCTGTGTGAGGGCATCCCTGAGCTGTTGTACAGTCTGAGGAGCAAACTGGCGGCGCCTAATGGACCCAAACATAATGTCCCAGAGATGTTCTATTGGGTTTAAGTCAGGGGATCGTGAAGGCCATTCAGTTGTTTCAATTCCTTCATCTTCCAGGTACTGCCTGCATACTCTTGCCACGTGAGGCCAGGCATTGTTGTGCATTAGGAGGAAACCAGGACCTACTGCACCAGCGTAGGGTCTGACAATGGGTTCAAGGATTTCATCTGGATACCTTATGGTAGTCAGAGCACCATTTCCTAGGCAGTAGAGGTCTGTGCGTCCCTCCATGGATATGCCTCCCCAGACCATCACTGACCCACCACCAAGCCTGTCATGTTGAACATCAGCATAACGTTCTCCTCGTCTTCTCCAGACTCTTTCATGTCTATCACAGGTGCTCAGGGTGAACCTGCTCTCGTCTGTGAAAAGTACAGGGCGCCAGTGGCGGACTTGCCAATTCTGGTGCTCTTGAGGAAATGCCAGTCGAGCTCCACGGTGCTGGGCAGTGAGCACAGGGCCCACTACAGGACGTCAGGCCCTCAGGCCACCTTCATGAAGTCTGTTCCTGATTGTTTGGGTAGAGACATTCACACCAGTGGCCCTCTGGAGGTCATTCTGTAGGGCACGAGCAGTGCTCAGCCTGTTCCACCTTGCACAAAGGAGCAGGTATCGGTCCTGCTGAGGGGTTGAGGACCTTCTACGGCCCTGTCCAGCTCTCCGAGAATAACCACCAGTCTCCTGAAATCTCCTCTATGTTCTGGAAATTGTGCTGGGAGACACATTAAACCTTCTTGCTGCAGCACGTGTGGATGTAACATCCTGGAGAACAACCTGTGCAACTTCTGTAGGGTTAAGGAGTCGCCTCATACTGCCAGTAGAGATAATTATCAAGCCAAAATCAGCCTGAGTGGAAAATCAGCCAAAAAAGATCAAGAGGGAGAAACTTGAAATGACCTCCAAATGTAACACCAGTCCTGTTTTGAGGGTTTTCTAATTGTTACCACTGAAGTGCACCTGTTGTTAATTCCATCAACACCAATACAGCTGAAATTGATTAACGAGGCCCTCAGCTGCTTAACCAGCCAGAAAATTATCAGACAGGTTTAATTCAATTCATGCCCAATAAAAAAGTGTTCCTTTAATTTTTGTGAGCATCATATATATATATATATATATATATTCATTCATAATTTTCATCAAATACAATTCTGTTAGGAAGCAATTTTTACAAAACCAGTGATTAAAACTGAACAAAGTAGAATTTTTTTTTTTAATATTTAAAATAAGTAAAGTAAAACCAATTCACAAATTAAATGAATGGAAGTTGTCCTTAAAAGAAAAAGATTGCTTCAACTAAATAAACTCTTTTTTTAAACAGAATAATTAAGAGAAAAGCATATGTGAGATGTGATGGCAGACAGTGGAAAAAAAAAAACAAAGAAAGAATACAGAATTTTTTTTATTTTCTCTTTACAAACTAACTTAAACTGCTGTACTTTATATATTTTCTAAAGCAGTGACATCTAGGTATTATTTTTTTCAATGCAATAAAGAGTTTTTTCATTCACAAGATAATTCTGAGGAAGGTTAATCTATGTACATAATTTACAAAACTGTACTGTAACCATAAAATCACATCATACAGAATATTTTTTTATAGTCAATATTTGCAGCTAATGATTTGTTAATCTACTTAAAAGCTAAAAAAATCTGGGTTAGATATTTTTTTAAAGTAATGTTTGTGTTCTTGTGTCACACTGAAGTATTTTATCATTGGGGCAAGGGATCAATCATCTTTTGATGGTAGCAGAAACAGAACAAATCCTCAAAAGGTGTAATTAGGCCCAAATCTGCAAAAGAAAAATACGACAGAGACATCAGTTTATAAATTCTAAAGACCGATACAAAAGGTCAATGTTTTCTGGGGAAAAAAAAGCTGCCCCTAATGGGACTTTATTTATTTATTTTTTAAATTTTCACTGTCCCTTTAAGACACTGCTCCATAATGCTGGCTTTATGGAGCTTTGTTGGATTACTGATCTTTTAAGTCATATACACCACTCTCTAAATCTGACGTTACTCATCCGTTACTCATACAAAAACAATTTCACCGAAACCCAAAATTCTATTTGTGGAGGGAAACTCCAGCTCACCCGTAAGGTGTTGTCCCAGGAGGACGAGCAGAGGGCAGTGCCATCCGGCGACACTCTCACTCTGCTCACGCGGTTCTCGTGGCCAAACAGGATGGAGACCCGAGTTCCTTTCAACACATCCCACACGTTCATGGTGTAGTCGTTATAACCAGCGAACAGCAGGCGGCCTGCACACAGATGTGGGGGGAACTCAGTGGAGGGAAAGTGGAAGAAGAGTCGGGATGAGATGAAACTCCCTTAACTCTTTAACTCCAGTGTTTATATGTCTTTGATTTGCCATAAATTTTCAACCGTTAACACAATCAACGTGATTCCAGTAGATTTTGAAGGAGAAAAGCTGCTTTTCTCCTTCAGAATATCACGTTGATTGTGTTAACGGTTGAAAAGTTACTGTATGTTAAACAAGATTTTGTGTTTCAGCGTCACTAGCGATGCCTCTGTCGCCAGTTTGCCTTTAAGCCAAAGAACAAAATTAGAATTGTGACTAAAGGCATTACCACTCAGAGAGAAATCCACGCTGGACGCTCCGAATATCACGCTGTCCTTCTGGTAGACCGCCACTTCACGGTCAGCTCGTAAATCATAGAAACGGCACTGAAACAACACAAACACATATATTTTTCCAACCCTCCTACTCTTCAGAGTAAATGAATTTGCTTAGCTACGAACATTTCATCAGGACAAAATGATCCAACAGATGTATGCTTGCTTTATTTAGACAACAAATACAGATGCAGGTCACACATCTGACTCACCGTGGCATCGTCTGACGCAGATGCAAATGCGTCTCCGCTGGGGTAGTACCTGTTAACGCATGAGCAGGCATAGAAAGAGACGTGCTTCTGTTATGATACTACAATAAAAGGTAAAAAAATAAACACCAGTTCTCACTTTCAAAATAAAATTAAATGCCTTCAAATAAGAAAACATAAACTAAAAAAAGTCACTTAAAACATTAGAGCTTCAAATCGATTGTTTTATGCCTCAAGTGTAACATTTTGAAGTCATATTTTTCTGTACAATTTTTATTATTTTAATAGATTATTGGTTATAGGTAACAATATTTCAAATCTATAATCGTTTTCGTGATAGTTTTATTAGTTTGAGTTCTATTTTTTATTATATTTACATGGAATTCCCTTTCTTTTCATAGAACTAAAAGCAAGAAAATCCAAACCCGTTAAACTGATAGTTTTACTTAAAAAACAAACTTTGGACATGACTCATTTACGGAAGCCGAAAACAGCCTGCCCTCCTTTTTTTTTATATACAATCGTTTTCTCGTTATAACGAGATAATTAAGAACGAAGAATGATGCTCTTCCTCTCCCGCACGGAGACACAGAGACTTCACCTGTTTGAAAACACTCCACAAAAGTTGTTTTTAGTCTATTTTTTATTTATTAGTGGATTTATGCTCTTTAAATGCCTTAATTCAGTCTCATGCACCAGCTCCTCCCTTCATTGTCCCCAAAACCCTGAACAAACATTGACAGATTGACAGAATTCAGGTCTGCAGAGCGTTTCTGCATGGTGCGTTCACTGAGCTCTGGACATCAGCAGCTGCTTTGTTTTTCTGAGGATTGTATAAAAATGACAAAAGCATAGTAGCGGATTGAGTTGGGCCGAGTGGCTGTTTGGGTCTGCTAATGTCCAGAGTTCATTGAACACACCATGAACAGGTTCTCATCGGCGCTGTGATCTGTCAATCAACCTGTTCGGAGGTTTGGGGGAAATAAAGGGAGGAGGGCTGCTGGATGAGAAGGATGGAAGGCATTTGAGGAGTGTAAACCCACTAATAAAATAATAAAAAGGAAATAGACAAAATATAACTTTTGTGGAGTGTTCTTCTGCTGTTTTTCTTGTTAACCACAAAATAAAGAAACTCAAAACAGATGAAGTCTCTGCATCTCCGTGCGGGAAAGGGAGTGTGGGATGCTTCCTTCTTCGTTATTGATTATCTCGTTATCAGGAGAAAACTAATTTTGTTTTCTCAAGAAAACGAAGTCTGTGATAACGAGATATTATTCCGCTCAAAAAGTAGTGCAGACCGTGTTTGTATTTGTAATGCATTTGTGTAGCAGATTAAAGACAATTTTTCTGGTATGTATGCAAGTTTACGCCGTCATGCTCTTGTTTACAAAGACAAGTCATCGTTTAGTTGGAAGATGCCAGTTTGTCTGCTTGCTGAAAAATTCCCTTTCAGGGATGAATAAAATATCTGCATTGTTCCCCTCTGGGAAATGCTTTGTCAGTGCAGTAACCCAAATTCCCCACAGAGAAAAATAAAGTCACCAAAGGTCATTTCTTCCCTTTTCAAACAAAGCCACCCTTGTTGAGTTTATATTTTTTGACTATCTAATCACAATTTGCAACATGAAATTTTAGGCCTGGACTTTTTTCACTTGAAGTCTTGGAGCAAATCATATAATTTAAACTTTCCCAAACGGCTACTGAGACACCAATGTTTTCCCTGCAGACTTTTTCCACTCAACATAGACTTTAGCTCATCAAACACTGACTGTTATGGATCAGCTAACTAATGAAAAAGCCAGTTTGATTGAGGAAATTGCTGGTTTTATGACCAGCAGCTGTTTCCAGCTTATCTCTGCAACTGTAATAAATGCCCACAGCTGCTAAAGACCGTTCAACAAGCCACTAAGTCATGATATGTAACTTTTGTTAAGATATTATTTAAGCGTTTTTGTGTATAACCTAAATCTATCACTTTAATTGTGTGAATGGTTACTAAGCATTTACACTGTAGTGATTCTCCTGCTCCTTTCTGAATGTTTTTTCGGCACATAAAAACTCAAATCACACTTTCAGCGATTTCAGTAAACTTTGTATCAAAATGTTCAGCTCATTCAGGACATTACTGCTTGCACTTTTTGTATTTATAAACTTCATAGTTTCTGAAATATTGAACAAAAATATGCCCCATGGAAAGTGAAAGAGAAATTGCAAAACCCTCAAAAACTTTGTGCCCTTTGAAACTTGCGAACTTCTGCATATACTTTCACCCGTAGAGAACCCATTTAAACTTTAAAATGTTCAGCGACTAATGTGTTTTTTTAGAGTAATTTGGAATTTAGCTTTTAATTTAGCGACATGCTATCTGTTTTTGGCTAATTTAGACATTTTTCCAGTTTTTAGGTTAAGTTTAGCTAATATTTTAGCATTATGCTAGCTGTTTTGGCAAAATTAGACATTTTTCC